>NW_028258372.1:29644489-29947519 GCF_053883595.1 Heterocephalus glaber
ACCAAGAAGAGGAAAGTCTATGTATTGAAGACTCTAAAACATCACTAAAAGTAATAAAAGATAGAAATGAATAAAAGGCATCCATTTTAGTGGACTGGAAGACAATACTGTTAAGTATTATCTAAAATGATCTACAGATTCAGTGTAATCACTATCAAAATCCCAATGACAGTTCTTTGGAGAAATAGAAAAAAGATCCTAAAATTCATTTGTCATCTCAAAAGACCCTGAAGAGATAAAATAATCTTGAGAAAGAGAATTAAAGTTGATGGCCTCACACTTTCTGATATCAAAACATATTATAAAACTATGTGATCAAAACAGGATGGTACTGCATAAAAACATTCAGACCAATTAAACTGAAAAAAACCCCAAAATGAACCCCAACATATAGAGCCAAATGACATAGCCATATGTCAAAGATGCAAGGGCTATATATTGGAGAAAAGACAGTTTCTTTAAAAAGTAGTTTTGGGAAAACTGCAAAAGAATGAAGTTAAGCTCCTATCCTTACACCACATACAAAGATTAATTCAAATTACATTAAGGATGTAAAGGCATAAATATAAGAGCTAACTGATAAATTTCCTAATAAAAAACATCATAATATTGTATTTGGTAATTATTATTAGGTATGACACAAAAAGCACAGACAACAAAACAAAAATATGCACATGGTTCTATATGAAACAAAACATTCTACTCAGCAAAATAATCAAGAGAGTGGAAAAGCAAACACAGAAAGGGAAAAAAATTGCAAAACATATGTCTAATACAAGGTAATATTCAAAATATATAAAGATCTATGACTCAAAAACAAAAAACAATCCCCCAAAACAGGCAAAAGACTTGATTAAGTATTTCTCCAAAGAAGATACACAAATGGTCAAAAATCATATTAAAAGATGGTTAACATCATGTACCTTAAGAAAATGCAAAACAAAATCACAAGGGAATATTAGCATACAACTATTAGAATGGCCGTGATCAAAGAATAAAAATAAAAACAAAGAGGCTAACCAAAAATATGTAAAATCACAAGTTCTGGGAAAGACATGAGAAAATTGGAAATATTATACACTTTTGTTGGAAATATAAAATGACGCAGCTACTATGGCAAACAGGATGCAGTGGTGGTGAAACTAGGGCACAAGTGTTATTTGTTTTCATTTTATTTTTAAGACAAAAGATATTAATGTATGAGTCATTTTTCTAAACTAAAACCTTAGTATTCAGGTTTAAGTGCAGTGTTGGCACTGCAATAAAAAAAGGTGTTTTGGGTTGCAATTTGTGCACTTTTCTCTAAAAGGATCACCATCCCTGGTATAAAGGTTTCTTAAAAACAATAAAAGTAGAATTACCATATGATCCAGCAATTCCATAGTATATGCATACAGTGAAATATTTTTCAGAATTTAAAGAAGGAAAACATGTCATATGTTATACAATGGATGAAGCCCAAGAATACTATGCCAAATGAAAAAAGCCAATCACAAAAAGACAAGTGCTGTACTATTCTATTTATATAGCTATTCAAAACAGTTAAACTCTTAGAAACAAGGTAAAATGCTGGTTTCCAGGGGATTATGGGAAGAGGAAAAGGGGAATTGTTAAATGGATATAGGGTTTTACTTTTTTCAAGATGAAAAATACCTGAGATCTGCTGCCCCAGAATCCACATATAGTTAACACTTCTATATTGCATGCTTTAAAAATATTTAAGCTACTAAACTTTATTTCATGTTTTTGACCACAATAAATCATAATCACAACAATAAAGTGGATATGAGTCTTTAAATGGCCCCATTGTTCTCAGTTACAATCTGGTTATGGTCATTCAGGTAATTCATAATATGTTTACATTATTTTTATATATTTTTATAATATAATTTTTGAAATTTAAATTTGCTCATGAAGAGCTAGGGATCCTCCTGGAATATTTCCAGAGCACTGGATGTGTGTAAGGAGAAGTATGGAGGACGTGGAAAGGCATCCTATATCCGGATGTGAGAGATCCAGTGTGTTATTAATTTGTATCTCATGATTGAAAGAGTAACACTTTACACACAGCTGAATTGCCAGAGATCCAGGAAGAGACAAAATACAAGGCCTCTATAGGTAACCCTAATGCTGACCTTAGACTTACCTTCAGAAAATTCCTATGAATTTTTGATGAATAGTAAAAAATTGTATTTAAAAATAATAAATTTGTTATAAAGAAAAGCTACAATAAAGAAAGCCACTTCTAAGAAGAGATTTGGCTCCATTAGATTAGATTTTCACCATGACCTAAAAATTTCTAGACATTTAACAATTTGTAAAAGTTCCTGTTTTATACTCGAAATATACTAATTAATAATTTTCCCAAATTGAAATTAGAAGTGCGAAATAATATACTTACTACTGTATTGTAAAAATCACTTTATTCCATACAGTTGTCATACATTCAGAGCATTACTACTTTACCATCAAACTTGGCCCAGAGTAAACACTGTTCATTTCTTGTATCTTCCTTGATGGTCATATCATTCATAGCCACAACATTTTCTATAATTTTTACTAAAGAAAAATGTAACATCAAATATTTCTTGGCTCAGGAATCCAGACTGAACAACATAAAAACCACTCAAGTCATGTCAGACATTCATTTGATATCAGAAATGTAACATTAAATCTCATAACCATGATTCAACAATTAAAGTAGCATGTGAAATTAAATAGTGGTTATTTGGAAATAACTGAACTTTAAAGCAAAAATTTAGTAGTCATCTGCAAGATGAACCTCCTTATTGCATATTTAGCAGGTAAATGAAAATTAATAATGCCCCCCAACTAATGTCTAGATGCTAGAATTAGTAGCATATTAATAGTTGCAAAGATGGCTTAAATAATTGTTATAAATCATTTTTAGTGCATACTATCAGTCGATCATATACTTGACAATAATTAGATTTTCTGTTCTTTGAAAATGTAATTGTCATTGTAGAGTGCAGTGACTATAATGATTATATATTGTATTCCTAAAAAATGCCAAAGTTATGATGTCAAGTATTCCCATCACAAAAATTATAATTAATTGAAATAGTGCATTTATTAGATAGATGTAATCATTCCACAATTTATATGCATTTCAAAATATCATGTGACACAAAGTAAATATATAATTTTATCTGTCAATTAAAAAATAAAAATAAACTAGAAAAGAATTTTAAAGTTAGTAAATTGAATTTTATCTAAAAAGAAAAGAGGAAAAGAAAAGTTAACTGACTAAGACTGTAATCACCACTAAAGTACAGATTTGCTATCTGCAAATAAAAATGAAGGTCCATAAATTGCTACAGATTAATATTGTTAATCCATTTCATGGAAAACTTTGAAATAATGGGAACTTCAAGTAATCAAGTTCAGTTAATAATGACAAACTTGCAAAGTCAATAAACCAAGTGCATTATAAATAATAAATTAAAAGCATATGCCTCTCACACAAGTAGTATGTTTGCTGGTAAACAAAGATCTACTTCTAAATTTTTTAGTATATTTTCCTCTGATATGTTATTTGTATACATAGAAACTTCGACAGTTGATTTTGATTCCCATTATGCTAATATTTTAACATAAAATAACATAATTTTAATTCTAATAATATCATCCAAACATTCATCAACTGACAACAGTGCTTTAAGAAACAGTGCTTAAAGAAACAGTGCTTAAATCAGTACTTCAGAATGCAAGTTAATTACGAAAAACACTAACAAGATAGCCAAAGAGCCAGCAGGATTCATTCTGCTATTAATTTGAGAAGGTGCATTCTGTGATATTTTAGAATGGACAGTAAGAAAATAAAAACACCATGAAACTGGCTTTTACTTTAGCCAAAATCATCATATGCCAGCCAAGAAAAATGGAGAAAATACAAGCAAGCTGTTGGCAATGTGATTCAAGATGAATTTCTCATTATAAAACGTCTTTAGGCATATTTGTTCCTAAGGGAAACGAGTTGTATGTTTGATGACAAGGAGACTCTTTAGACTTCACTTTAGACTCTAGGTCGTAATCTGCCTTTTCTTAGAACATTTACTTATAATTGTAAATACTTTTCTCCCTTCTTGACAAGTAAAGTTCTCTTTAAAGTCTTTTATGAGTTTTAATATCCTAGGAATATCATTCTCAAGAACCTGAGAGCCATCCCTCTGAAATGTAACCCTTAAGGAAGATAGCGACCTTTCCTGCCATTCTCTATGGGAAGGTAGGAGTCTAACTGCAGTGATCAATTTGCTCCAAGTTGAAAAACTACTTTCTGTTACAAAGATGTGAGAAAACTTACTTGTACCTTAAGGTCAATCACCAAACACAACTGGCCTATGTTCCTTCTCTGCAATTCTTTTGTTGTTGTTGTTCATTAAGTTTATTGGTACGTTGGAGGTATACATTGCGATGACATTCATCATTGGGAATTTGTACCTGTACATGATATATCTTAGTTCTTATTTTTTCTCATTCCCCTTCCTTCCTTGCCATCCCTCTGACTCTCCCTATTTACAAAAGCTTTGCTTCTGTTTTTTCCTTTTTTTCTCATTTTTTCTTTTCCTTTCTTTCCTTTTCCCCAGCCCTCCTCCCTAGTTTGCATTCCCCTTTGAACATTTTCTTCCTATTTCACAATATCTATTATACACTTTGTTCCTCATTTACACTTTCAGTTTCTTAACTTTCTAGTGTTTTAATGGAACTAAATATAGCATTCATATTTGGTTCCTGTTCCCTTTCTATTGTTAGAAATAGTATTGGAATATATATAGGGTGCAATTTTGTCTTTAGCAGGTGAGTTTTGAGGAATATCCTTTCTTACATAGAATGTGAAACTTGTATAGTATATATAATGATGGGAGCTGAACAGATAATAGAAAGGGCCAAAGATGGCTGCAAAAGAGCCTAGGATATCTGCTCAATTATTTTCAGAAGTTTTACTCTTAGTGTCAGAATTGGGGCCGGGGTAAGGAAAAACTAAAACTAATGTTATGGCTGAAATGTTTCAGTTCTGTAATTTATCGGGGGATAATGTGTCATAAGATGTGAGATTTGCCTCCACATTTCACAGTAGAGAAAACCCACCCAAAGGCAAAAGTATTTACATATCAAGAGGAGAGAAAGAGCACAGGAGAAAAGAGGGACAGGATCTCACTGGGAGAGTTAATTCCTAATGGACCTTGGAGACAGATCAGGGTGGGCCAGAGGATGGACTCTTCTTAAGCTCCTTTTCACCTACACTAAAAGGGAAAAGTCAAAAAGAGATCGCTTTTTCTTACTAGAAAATACTGGACATGTCTTAATATTGACTAAAAGAAATTAATAATTGATGATTACCTGAATCAGATGTTCTTCAAAATCAGAGTTCAAATTTAGAAAATAAAGTGCTTATTCCAGGTAAACAGTTCTCTTCGTTTGGGGTTAGAATTTCTGCAGATTTCTACTACCACATGCAGGACATTCATAGACCCAGGAGGTTTTTTCTGAGCAACATTAATGAGTCTTGAAAAAGAAAGGTCATTTGAGATCGAATGAAAATGACTTTTCCCTTTGTATTCAATGATTGTATTCTTTAGAGGGTACAAAGCAATTTATAATTCAATGCTTCTGTTAAGAGCCCTCCACAGAAATATGAAAGCATAGTATCATATTTTGAATTTGCTTCACGTTAACTAGAATCCCAAACTGCCTATATTCTGCACCAACACGGTGTAGGAAAAGCTTAAACTGGGTGACCTGACATACTACTGTAAATCTGGCCATTTTTACTGAAAAAAAATGAGAAAGAGGAAGAAGAGGGGGCAGGAGGATGAAGAGAGTGATGAGGAGAAGGAATCTAGATTAAAGAAGGGTCCAAATGTTGGGAAGGTGGATTGGTTAAAGAAGTAGATGTCAGAGAAGGCACGACAAAAATACATCTTTTTCTCTATGAGAAAGGTAGAGTAAGATACAAGTCTCCCATAGAGGAATAGAGGCCAGTTTCCATGAGGGAGACAGAGGTGGTTTTACTCTGAGGTCAGGCAAAATTAAAGGTGGACTGCAGGGTACCAGGATGACCATGGACCTATGGAGGAAGGTCTGGTTTCAGAAAACTAATCATCTATGCACACAGAGGGGTCTTTAATGATGTGATTATAGGGAGCCTGATATGCAATGTGCCAGATGATGAGAGTGAAAAGAGAAAACCAGGAGATGAGGTAATGTCATCTCATTGGGTATAAGACCTAAACATTGGGAGCGATAACCCCAAGTGTGATTGTTGGTGTTATTTATTTCTAACATGGATCCTGTCCATGTCCCTGGATAGTTACAGTGTTTGTTTCCTCACCAAAAGGAGGAATGAGAGAAGTTGAAGTATTTCCAATACCTGTTACTCTATTTTCTTTCAGGTTCCCAGTAAGGTCCACTATATTTTTCATCATAGACTCATACATATTGGAAGTCTATATAGTTCCTGTGCTATTAAAGTTAAGAAGCAGTGATGTAACCTGCCCCATAGGCTTATAGTTTGGTCCTGAGGGAGTATTTTTTTCAACTGGGGAGCTGAGACCTACACCCTCCTCAAACTCCATCCTGGTGATTGAGATTATGTAAGGTGTGTGTGTGTGTGTGTGTGTGTGTGTGTGTGTGTGTATTTGTGTGCAACATTACATTTTTATATATTTATATATTGTGACATGACTAAATCAAATTATATAACAAATGCATTACCTCATGATGTTCTTACTTTTGTGGAATGAGTACATCAAATCTACTCAGTATTTTTCAAGTATATACTGCACTGTCACTGGATCATATAATAGCTCTATGTTTAATTTCTGAGGAACTTCTATACTTTTTTCCATAATGGCTATACTTATTTACCTTCCCACCGACAATGTATAAGGGTTCTCTTTTCTCCATATCTTCACCAAAACTTGTCTATCACCTTTTTAATAATAACAGCAATTCTAATAAGTATGAAGTGATATCTTGTTTTAATTTGCACATCTCTACTGATCAGTAATGAGCATATATTTATTTATCCACTGGTCATTTCTATGTCTTCTTTTAAGAAACATTCATTCGTGTCCTTTGCCCATTTTAAAAATTGGTTTATATTTTTCTCACTATTGAACAGTTTGAATTCTTTAAATATTTAAGTATCCCCTTAGGAATGTATTATTCTCCTTGGATATATTATTTCACCCCTTTTTTGCATTCTGTAGGTTGTCTCTTCACTTTTTTAATTATTTTCTTGGCTGAGCAAAAATATTTCAGTTTGATGTGATTTCATTTGTCTATTTTTGCTTTCATTGCCTGCACTTTTGGGTCCATATTACCCCCCCCCATCATTATCATTCCAATGTCATGTAGCTTTTCCTGTATGTTTTGTTCTAATAGTTTTAGTCTTATTTTTTAAAATTTCTTAGGCCATTTTGAGCTGTTGACTTTTTGTATAAGATATAAGAAGGTCTAATTTTATTTGAGTGCATTTGGATATGTAATTTTCTCAGAACTAGTTTGAATAGGCTGTCTTTTCCTTATTGCATTTTCTTGACAACTTTGTGAAAATCAATTGACTGTATGTGTGTGCCTTTATTTTTGGTCTCTCTTTTCTGCTCCTATGGTCTATGTGTTCGGTTTTTTTCCATTAAGTTTATTGGTACACTTTAGGTATACATTATGATCATATTCATCATTGGGGTATAGGAATTTCTTGATAATTTTTAAATAGTTTGTTACCTTTTGTATGCCTGCATTAATAATGTTTAGAAGGAGACTTCAATTTAACATAAATCAGTAATCTTAGGATATAGACATCCTTGAATTAGGTTGGTAATAATGGTCATCTTTTCTAGGGCTGATATTATGGGATGTTGGCAGGAGCCTTCCCCAATAGTTCCAGTGAGAAAAACAATAACATAGGGTTACTACCATACTACCAGCCATATTACCCAAACAAAAACTAGCAACCAAATTATTCCTAGGGCTGAGTCAACCCAGTTTTAGGGGGTGGTGTGTAACTACTCATTACCATCATAGCATCTAAAGTGATTTCATCCCCAGGAAGAAGCACATCAAGCTGAGCTACTGAAAAGTTAAAGTAAGAATATCTACAAATACAGCTAGCTAAAACAAGGGATGAGTTAGAACCTCTTTTCTTTTTATCATGACTTATCTTTTCAAAAATCAGATGGTTTTTTTTTTCTTGAAGGGGAGTTTGAGGCCTTCTACTGGCTCACAGGTATAATGGTCAGTCTCCTCATCTTTGAGTGGTGGTAACATTCAGAGTTTGAGTCAAGAATGATGCATCTAGGACTCAATTTTCCTGCTACCTTGATGGCTATTGAGATGCACAGGATCACTGTGCATATTCCCTTCCAGATTGGTCTTGAGGTGACCTTTTTTTGTGTACCAGGGATCAAACTCAGGACCTTGAGTTTGCAAGGCAGGCAGCAGTACCACTGAGCTAAATCCCCTGCCCTAGGTGACCTTTTTAAAAAAATCAGAAGGTAAAAGGGCCATTGTGTGCTATTGTAAAAGGTCAGACAGCACTTTTTCAGGTTCTGGAGGTGTCAAAGGAGTCCTAGTTTTTGAGAATGCATTCTAAAGGGGTGATGGAGCTGAGACTGATCTTTCAATTTAAAAAAATCAAAGTAAGAGAAGACATGCCATCCTTTCCTTACTTAAGTATTCCCCTTGGCTACCTGTGAGTTCCTAATTACTAATGATGCCAAACTAGGATCAAAAGGGGACAAGGCTACTGGATTACTCACTCTGACTGGTATGCCCTTGGCTTTATTTTATTTCCCTAAAGACTGTTTTTTGTGACCAGAAGTTGGACTACCTTTATTCCAAAGAAACTGAAATATTTCTTCAAGTAGAACTGAAGATCCTGCCAGACTCTCTGTAACATACTAAAGGGCAAGCAATCAAAGCTAATGTGGGGAAGGATAGGAGAAGCTACAAAGCCAAGCAAAGCAGTCATATAAACATATTTTAGGGACATATTGGCATCAAATCTGAACTCAAAGTGGAGCTTTTAACTAGACAGAGATGGTTATCTATCAGGCTATGACCAGCGTGTGCACCCTTTGATGGTTCCCATCTGAGAAGATTAAAAAAAAAAATCTTACTTAGCTGCAGTATCCTTCATCTTTGGACCCTAGCATAGGAGACAATAAAGAAGGACCACTGTTGACAGGCTAAAGAAAACTGGGTCCTGGGGAAGAGTGATTAATGGTACAAGAGTCAGTGCTATAATCCCTTAGTCACATTTGAGCAACAAGGAGATTTATAAAGAGCAGCCTAGTCCCAAGCAAACCAAAAAGAGTAAAAATTTAAAATAATTAAAAATATATATTTCCTTTCATAAGCTTCATCCTCTATGAACCTTGTGACATACTTAGACTTCCTAGTTTTACCACTATCTTTCCTTTTCCATCTTGGTAGGCCAAATATATCTTCATACTTAAAATTTTCTTCATATTACCTTTTCTTTCCTAATTACTGTTTTTTTGTAATAAACTTAGTAGTCACTTGGATTTTAAAATGTCCTTAGTGTATTTTTTCCCTTTGGTCTCAGAGTGAGTTTGTAGATATTTACATTCTAATTAGGATTGGCTAACCAACAGACTTCTAAGTGGCCTTGAGTGGCCTAATCTTAGTTAAGACAGAAAGCAGCAGAGGAGCAAGTTAACCCTGTAACTATAGTTTAAGAACTGTCTCAATACACAAGAATTGTTTTAAGCATGACAATTAGACAAAAATATCAATTTAAATGGAATTTAAAAGTAAATTTATTCACCAGTCAAGATGTGTTCCAATGGGCTTTTAACTTCCTAAAAGTTTCTAGGAAGCCTTATCCTTTCCCTTGGCAATCTTACAGATGAGTTAACACCAACTTTGTTATCCACTGGGACCCAGTGCAGACTGAATAGTTTAAGAGCTGTTTTTACCATTTAATATCCAGCTTGAAAATTGGCTTCATGAACTTAGAAATGAAACCCATAGTCTTTGTCCCAAAGCACCAGTTTATCTGACAAGCAAGAGCATAGGAGAGCAGTGTAGCAGGTAGGAATGGTCAAAGAAGAAGAGTTTGAGCAACAGAAATAATTGAACTCAGAAGGGGGACAAAAGACTGTAGGTAAGGCCCTCAGCACTCAGAAGAAACCTGGGCAAAACTTTTAGGTTGTAGGAAAAGATCATGTGACAAAGACATTTTATCATTTTGTTGCACAAACATAAAACATAAGCTTAGCAAATGTATGGAAGTTTTCTTGAGCCCTCAATGTTCCATCCCACTACTGAGTCATCCTTTCAAGAGCCTTTAAAATAGCAGATGCCTTAATGGCCTTTATCTATCTGACCCATGGCCACAAGAATCCAACCAAACAATTAAGGCAAGGCAATAAGATATAGGATCTTTTTTGACCTTCTGGATCAGCTCACTGAGAAAGGGAGTTATGATAGAAAAAGGTGATTTGTTCACTCTAAAGCCTGCAGTTAGTTAAAGGAATCATATGTCCAAGGACCAGCAGCCATGGAGAGCCCAGAGCACCAAGGGCAGAGATTTCCCCATTGCCAGTGGAAGGATCAAATCAGAAAGGAAAACTGATATGAGACTGGGCTGCCATTCCCTCCACTTGTGATGGAGGGTGATCAGTTCATTTCAAATCAGTGAAAGCTTAACCCTGAGAAACTTCAAGAGTGGCAACTGTGCTAATTATTTTTATTTGATTGACAGGTTCCCCATATCATTTTGAGCAAAAAGCCAAAAAGTGAAAGCAGAGAGTTCAGGTAAACATAGAGTTTATTTACTTTCTCCTGGAATCCCAGATGAGCCCCCAAATATGACACCAGAACAACGGGGTTGTGAAACCACAGATGGAGGAGGTAAGGTGCAAGTAAATTTCTTTAAAAGATATAAAGGGAACAAAGTAGAGTTTTCACAAGCTAGGAGGGGTCCTGAGCAGGATACCCAAGAAGGTGCTTTATCTCAAAGTGTTTAAGGAGTTTAGAAAGGAGCTCTGGCCATTGTGTATACGATATAATATTTATCCTACAGGAGGCTATATATTTTTAGGATCTAATTTGTCCAGTGTTCACACAATACCCACAAAGTGCCCATGACATGCTCTGGGGAGGTCCCTGCCAGCAAAAGGACACCCACCAAAAGATTTTTTAAGATTCTTGTAGGGTCATGTATCAACAGACTCCCTTTTGGGGCTGCTGTCTTTACTGCCTAACAAAATCCTAAGTCCTGTTTCACAAGTTCCTGTCATAGCAGAGGATGGGGAAACAGCTGTACATAGATAATGCAAACATAACACTATAGCCTGCTTACATTATAAATTTATTCATCCAAAAAACAATTTACTGTGTACCTACTATGGTACACATCAGAACAGGTAGAAAAAATACATGAACAAGACTAATCAAACTGCTCTTCTAAATCTTAACATTCTACTTCACGAAAAAAGAGTAAGTCAATACAACAAGTGTGATAGGATTGCTGTGGGGCAATTAAATTAGGGCAACGTGACAGAAAATGTCATAATTTTATAATCAGATTGATACTCAGAGATGACAGTACAGAGAGAGTGGATATTTAAGCTGAGTATAAATCAGGGTCAATCATTTGAAGATGAAGAGAGTGGCAGTATGAAGACTCTGAGACAGAGAATGTAGTTTAAACCCTAAGAGTAATGGAAAGAATATCAGTGAGGTAATCTTTTGGGGATAAAGTCAGGAATAGGATAAAATAGGGTGATGCAGGAGCATATGAGGACTATATTCAGGACATCTGTACTGTACAAACGGTTCTGTACTATACAAACGGTACTGTACAATTGGTACTGTACTGCTCCAAGCAGGTCCTGGAGCACTGGATTCTGAGCACTGAATAATAATAACAGCAGCCATTAATGAGTTCAGTAGACATTTTACTATCTACTTTATAAATGGTTTTCCTAAACTTTTGTTTGCCCAACACTCTAAATTTAACTTCATTTTTATAATGTGAACAACTGAAATTTAGAGAGATATTGTGACCTCACCAGGGACTCATAGCATGTAACAGCAGACCTGTAACTTACAAAATGTTATGAATTTACTGGATTTCATACCATCTTGAACATATGGGAGAGATGAGAGCAAATTAGCCATTTCCTACATTTTAAATTCCTCCTGATCTTTCTTTCCAATGGCCCCATGAAATAGCTCCTACTCCAGGATCCTCTCTACTTTTCCCTGTGATTCAGTCCTGTCTTATGCTTTACTGATTTCACAGGTTGGGTTGTGAATCACTAGGAGTCTCCAGCTCAGGCATCTCCTCCTCCAAACTACTAATAGAGGACAGATCCAGCCCCAGGGAATTCACCCTCAGAGAAATCATTCTTTGAGTTTACTATTTGAAATTTATTCCATAATCAAAAATTTACCTTTTAAAAAAAGGTATTATTTATTGTATTTTATTGCTATATAATTTTAGAACATTTAATATTCCTTTTATAAATATGGTTAAAAAAATACTAACCAGAACATTTGACTAATCATAACATCCCAATTCTCCAGTTCCCTGGAAGGTCTATTGCTAGTACAGAGTATGCTGCCATTAGTCCATTTACACGGGTCACTGCTGCATTTCATATTAAATGGTGAATGTAGCTTACCTAATGCTGCAGGGCACAATAAAGGCAAGACTGCAAGTTTAATGTATTAGGGTTCCAAAGAATTGCAAAGTAACTTTCGAATTGCGGGAGTTCATCTGTAAAGAAAGTTTATTAAAGTAAACTCCTACTTGTGATAAGTCTGCATGTAAAAATTTTTTTAAAATGGTCTACTTTCCTTCTGAATAGGAAACATTCATTTCCTGTAAAGAACATTCCATGGAGTTTCATTTAACCACATGCATTTGGACTGTGTTTGAAGTACTTTAGCATCTCTTGGTATGTCATCATTCTGAACTCATTTCAAATTCAGTGAAACATCACAAAGCATAATATATTCATTTAGTATCCATTTGAATGTCACATTTATTTCTAAAGGTATTCAATTGTAATCCAACATTACTGGGCACTCAGGAAAAGCGTTACCCTTAATTTCTTTAGTTGCCCCACTGTTAAAATTCATCCTCTGCATCTAAATCAGTACATTTGCATGTTCAATTTATTTTTGATCTGAGCTTTATATTTTAAAGAATCTCTTTTTTTCCTGATTATCACATTCTGATGCAAATTATTTGATACACTGCTAGCCTGTTACAGTTGTGAGGAAATCTTATGAAGCAAGAGGTTCCATTAGTTAGGTATAACTGCAAAATTAACCATAGGTTACTTAGCTTATGTTATTTTCGTATTTAAAAAGCCCATTACATGTAAACAATACAAGCATTTTTTGCCACTTTTTTCCCAGTTAAATTCATCCACATCCTAAAATGCAAATATTTTGGAAAAACTAGTCTTAAAATTTGAGTTTTGAGGAATACTCTCTCACCTATAATGTAGCCTCTCTATTTCCATGACAGCAATAACTCAAAGGGTCATAAAATGGTTCTGAAAGTGGGTACGATGCCTCTGCTGTCTAATTCTCAGAGGTTTTCCTGCCAGCACAGGACAGAAAAGTAGGATGTGACAGAGAATGTTCCAGTTCTAAAGATAGATATAGAAATAGCGATTGTTAATCAAAATTATGATAATTGCAACCATTTGAGCTACAGAGCTTTTGGTAAAATTTGTACATACAAATATATGTGCTAAAAGTTTCAATTTTTTAATATACTAATTACAACTACTTGAACTAAACTCAAGAAATATATAAATGTGCATACATGACTAACTATAACTAAGATCTAAAATACTTTCAAAAAAAAATTTTTTTTTTGGTACCGGGGATCGAACTCGAGTCCTTGCACTTGCTCAGCAAGTGGCGAAACCACTGAGCTAAATCCCCAGCCCTCAAAGAAATCTTATACAGTACTCTAATACCTCTTTAAAGAGGTTGGTATTGGATGTTTACTATAATGAGTTCATCATGAATATAAAAGGATGACCCTCACCCCTATTTTTCTATGGGTCTTAAATACAGTCACCTGTTTTCAATTCTCAAAGTCAATAGATCGTCTACTGAGAAAACAAAGTTAAAGTCAATAAATCATTGTCAATTTAATTTATTCATACTTCTTAAGTAAGAAGAGATGTATAAATATGTACATGAATTATAGCCAAATAGATGCACAGATAATCACATAGACCTAACTTCAGATTCTGTCAAATTTATTAACATATATTTACAAGCAAACACAAGTTCCTAGGTGGACACTTTGTTCTGAGGTAAGTCCACTTTTTTAACTCATCTCTAGTTTTTATTCTATTTTATAATATGGTAATAAGTGCAAAGTATACTGCTGTTGATTACAGGTACAGTATTATACAGCAGATCTCTAGATCATATTTAAATCATTTAACTGAAACTTTATCCCTTTTGCCTACCCCCACTTTCAAACACAGTTTTACTTTTCTGACAACACTAAAAATTTTAACTAACAAGTAATCGAAATAGGATATTGTCCCTTTCAAATAGCACATCAGTCAAGTAATAGAAAAAATAAATGTTGAGTTTTAGCATGTATAATTATATCAGCCGAGATAATATATGTATAAATAATCACGTATATACACATGAATATACAAAAAGTTGATTTAATAGGAATGTTGAAAGTTGACTTTTAAAGTCTCATGGTTCCTTTTTCAACTTAGTGTCTATTTCTCCATATGTTTGGGTTTCTAATTTTTAATTCTAAGATCTTAATTGATCTAATTTTTAATTATTTTGGATCATAAATATATCAAATGACATACACTTAAAGAAATTTGATTAAAAACAGCATTTTTCTGTTTCAAACTTTTTCAATTAAAGGCATTCAAGATTCTGTTAGTCATTTTCTATTTAGAATGTTGGCAAGCACTAGCAATCCATCTATCATCTATCTATCTATCTATCTATCTACCCATCCATCTATATGTAGGTAATGTTTCAATGAAGGTTTCTTTTAGTAGTAGGCAATGAAGCTAGGACCTTCACACTAAACTACATCCCCAACACTTTTTTAAGTTTTTATTTTGAGACAGGGCCTAACTAAGGTGCTAAATTGCCCAAGCTGAGCTTGAATCTGTGATCCACTTTGCCTCAATCTCCTTTTCATGTCATTTAAGAACTCCAACACTTTATCATGAGATTCAAAGCAGAGTATCTCTGGATAACTAGACGATGTCTACTCTAAAATATAACATTTTTTCTTGTCATTCAAGAATGAATTTTTTAACCTTGAAATGATGGATACACTATGCTAAAATTTCTAACTTTACCAAACATAATGCTGTGGCCTTTGATGCTATACGAAATCACTACTTTCTGCCAAGTGATAGGAAAACAGTATTTCTAACAAATGGATCTTAACCCCTGCCTAAAGAGAGTAATTTGTCTCCCCATGGGTTGGAGATATCTATCCAGAACAATTTCTGTTCAGAGGATTTCTTCTTGATCAAAGATGGCAGACAAACATTTACTTACCCCTTCATCTCTTTTCATTCTTCCTGACCTGTTTCTAAGTGGGAAAGCCTGGTTGCTCAGACTAGTCTGTAAACCCTACATCTCTCCATCTTTCTTAGTGAAAGGCAGGCAGCTGAAAGCCAGCCTAACTATGGCTTGGACACCAGGAAGGCATTTTGGCTGAGCTACCTTTCCCAGGCTGTGACAGCATCACAATCAATCGAGAGTTTGGCAGCCTCATAACTGCACAGCTGCACAATATCAAATGCCTTTGTAATAACACTTACCAAATTAGAGTGAACTGAGTGTTGAAGAAGAGCTAAAAATAACCAACCAAATCCTGAGAACATTTAAAATGTACTATTTAGTAGCCTTAGGTGGGTTAGATTGGAAAGCACAGCAACATCTAATTTATCCACATTAGTTGTTTATCTATTTGTGTGCATACTTATCTATATATTTATTCATTTATGTTGGAGGGACATTTTGGTTTATTAATAAAAATGTGTAACACATTTTTATTAGATTTTTCCTAGTATCAGTTGTGCTGTTCTATATTTTATATAATTGATCTTAAATTATAAATTGACTTAGTTTTCCAAGAATTAAGACTTGTTGTTGCATTCTGTGTATAAAAAGGCAGTCATGTCTATATAAGTCCAAAATTGTTTAAAATTTTAGCATTATTGTGCTATCAGAAGTGAATTCCTGGTTCATACTTCTTTGATAGAGTTGCTGCCCTGCTAAAACTTGTAAGGAAATCAACAGGACTCAGTTAACATGTTCTTACTCTATTTAAGAACTTAAATGAGCCAAGATTTTATAAAAGACAGATTTAACCTCTTTGGGGAAAGTAAAAAACATAGGACAGCCTATATAACATAAGAGAGCCTATAACATAAGAGTGCTATATTGGGCTGGGAATTTAGCTCAGTGTTTCTGCCGCCTGCCTCACAAGCGCAAGGTCCAGAGTTCCATGCCCTGTACCAAAAAAAAAGTGCTATATAAAAGTAACTGAAAAATGAATTCTTGCCACCGATATTTACTGAGGCATGAAGCACTCCTCTGAATCATTGAAAGCAATTGTGATAGAAACAGTTTATTCTTGCCTTCATGGAGCATACGATCTACAAAAGCTGATGGATATCTAAATATATGAAAAAATGTTCAACATCACTGGTCATTCGAGAGATGCAAATGAAAACAACACTGAGATTGCACTTCACTCCAGAAAGAATGGCTGCTATCATGAAATCAACCAATCACAAATGCTGGCGGGGCTGTGGGGAAAGAGGAACCCTGCTCCACTGCTGGTGGGAGTGTAGACTGGTGCAACCACTGTGGAAATCAGTATGGAGATACCTCAAAGAACTAGGACTGGAAGTCCCATTCGACCCTGCTATTCCACTGCTGGGGATCTTCCCCAAAGAATTAAAAGAATCATACCACAGTGATATATGTATGCCCATGTTCATTGCAGCACAGTTTGTGATAGCTAAAACTTGAAAACAGCCCAAATGCCCATCAACTGGAGACTGGATAAAGAAAATGTGGTTTTTTAATAAAATGGAGTACTACTCAGCCATAAAAAATGAGAAATTAGAGACATTTATAGCTAAGTGGATGCACATTGAGGCAATATTCTTAAGTGAAATAAATAGGACACACATGTATAAATACCAAATAGTTTCTCTGGTGTGAGAAACTGAAAGTGTAAATAAGGACTAAAATGTATAATAGATAAAGTGAAATAGGAAGAAAAGGGGCAAAGGGGAAGGCAGTGGGAGGGTTAGGGGAAAGGATAAAAGGGAATGGGATTAATATGAGAAAATGGAAAAATAGGAACAAAATCTTTGTAAATAGGGAGGACTGGAGGGGTTGAAGGGAGGGCTGGGCAAGGGTGAAAAATAAGAACCAAGAGAGACTATGTAAAGGTGCAAATTTCCAATGATGAATGTCATTATACTGTATACCTAAAATGTACCAATGATTAGAATGAATAATCGATAATGTAAAATAGGAAGAAAAGGTCCAAAGGGGTAGGGGTAGTGGGAGGGGCAGGGGAAAGGAAAGAAAGGAAAGGAAAAATGCTGAGAAATGGAAAAAATGGAAATAAAGTCTTTGTAAATAGGGAAGGGTGGAGGGGGTGAAGGGAGGGCTAGGAATGGGGAAAAAATAAGAACCAAGATGCATTATGTAAAGGTACAATTCCTAATGAGAAATGTAATTGTGTTGTATACCTACAATGTACCAATAAAGGAATTTAATAAAGTGCAAAAAAAAAAAATATTGTGTCCCCGGTAGGTTTCCTGTGCAATGTAGGTGCTATGGATATAGCAGTAAACACACAGACATCACCTTTGCTCTGGACCAATTAAAATTTTAGCTGAAAGAGGCAAAGAATAAACAAAGATACATTCATGTGTCACTCAGTTGTGACCAGTTCCATGAAAATAAAGTAGCAGGAGATGGTACTATGGGACTATATGAGATTGAACAAAGGTTACTCCATGTTGCCTCACTCGATACCCGCCCTCCCCTTCTGAGTAAACCATGCGATGTCATTTCTGGGAAGAAAAACAAAGGTTCACGGAATGCACAGTGTTCTTTGAAATTACCCAACTCCCCATAAACAGTAAATGTAGTGGAACATGCTATCTACTATCTAAATGTACTGGAACATGCTATCTAAATCCCCTAACCGTCAGCATCTTGCTTTTGTAATCTCTGCTTGCTAACTTCCCCTTGCAACCCCTATAAAAGAGCCTTGGACTCTGAGCCAGTTGCCTCTCTAAGCTACTTTGCTTTGGGAGTGCCGTCTGGCCAGACTAATAAAGGTCTATTTTACTTTCCAATTTGTCAGGTGTGTTCCTTCCCGGGTGTTCTTCGCTGCAGTCAGCTCCTCGGAGCGTTTGGTAAGGCCCACGGTCTTAACAGAAGGAAGGATGACAGTGCAGGGGGAGATGAGAGGCATTTCAAGGGATTGGTTCAAAAGGTAGTTTTTACCATCTCTGTAATAGTCTGACACCATTTTTAACGTTTGACTGGTGATAGCTTTTTGGCTCCATCTTTGTTATTTCCTCTGTTTTCCCACACATGGGCAGGTGGTAAGAACGTCTTTTGGATCCTTCCTCTAGTGCCAGTGGTAGTTCAGATGATATATATCCCTGCTCTGCCTGGGTCCCCTCAATTTGCCTACCCTCTACAGTAAAAACCAAAGCCATTTGCCAGAATCTTCTCTCAAGCCAGCTAAGAGCTTCAGCTGCTTTACTCAGAAATTTTCTTTAGGTAAGTAAGAACTCTGTACCCTTCTGGTATATACCCAGTGTCCAGACTACATTTAGGGTGCGACATTGATTCTGTCTTCCATGGGACATCAATGAAACAGCTACTTTGGTTTTTCAATTAGATACTGGAATTTATAACATTTTGATAAATAATTTAACCACTGTAAACAGATTGTTACTATTTATTACCTTCTAGTTAGACTTTTTACTTCTTGCCAATATATGAACATCAAACAAAGAAGATAAAAGTTGTCAACTCTACCTGTATGTTTCATATTTTTGTATTAATTTCTTACAAGCTACTTAGAAATTTTCATGATGTAAGAATGAAAAAATAATTTTAATGATGAATTCAAATAAAACATTCACATACAATACTCGTCACGATAACAAAAAAAAGAACAAAATTGCAAGTATTTATTCCAGATGCAAAACATTTCAGACAAATCCCCACTGTTCGCATTTTGCTTTCTCTCCAAAATTTTCCATTTTGAATTTTAAATTTTCTGATTATGTCAAGAAAAAAGACTAACAAAGGTGCTATTCTAGCTTTGGCATTGTGCTATGAGGCATGTGAATCTCCACATTAATAAGAAAGGCACACTGCCCAATCCACTTCATAGTCAAAAGCAGCATGCAGGAGTTGAGGACCAACATTTCAGGAAGGAAATGGGCTAACAGGATGGTGAGCAGGCAACCCAGCAGGTATAATGCCAAAAATTTATGGTTGCACTCTTAGGTAAACAGAAACAATTTCAAATCTCAAGTTCTGAAATAGCAAGGGTATTTCCTGAATAATATCATATTATATCATACAAATTGACTCCTTTATCTATAGCAGCTATAAATTGCTGCTATAGAAGCAGCTGAATAAAAGACACATGGGGGTGAGATGGTTTACCCTGAATTAGGTTTCTTTTTTGTTTTGAATTAGGTTTCTTATTTTTTTTTAAAGTAAAATCAAGGGTCTAAAATAAGAACAATAGTGGGGAAATGTAGCAGTCACTGAGAATGCTTCATGTTCCGGCACATAATTGAAATCCATGAATACCAAACCAACTGCATATTAGTTGTTCTGATGTGACTCTGGTAACCTTGCAAGACAAAATGAATATTCCCTATTATTATTTACCCTATTTTCTGCCAGTTTTATTCTGATTTAACACTGTTGCGGTATTCTTCAAGCACCTTACCTATATCTAGAGATGTTATGATCCCAACCATAATTTTTTAATGTATGATAATTTAAAAATGGGAATTTAGTATTAAATTTAATATTAAAACCAGGCTCTGCTGCCTGGTTTTATAAGAGTGAACTTAGCAGCTTTGTTTCTGTACACATGAGTAAAAATAACCTCAAATTATATCAATGGCAAAACAGTCTTAAAGAATCAAGAGATGGAACAGGTTTTAGATCTTTGTTTTATCATGTCACCTGAAGGTAATAGAAATGATCAGATTATTAATTCAGAATTTCTAATTTGAACCACAACACTATGTCCCTATGCCATTTCAATTCCATTAACATTGTTCTTTTTGGGTTTTTTGTTCAAATAAGAAAAAAGAAGCCCAGAAATACAGTGTTTAAAATATGAGATCACACCAAGGATAAAAGTATATTATGCATCCTATTATCAGACTTGTTCATGAAGCTGAAAGTACAAAGCAATTAAAATCTAAATTGGATGTTGATTTTACAGGAATTATCTCCTTCTCCATAGTGTAGCCTCTTGAGTTCTTTTATCTTATTGTTGCTCTTTTTAACCTGATGTAAGTTCTTATTTTTAATGCGTTTTTCCTTGAATAATACTGTGACTTTAAGTGAAATATAATTTTATCTTGAAACTTTAATATCCCACTCTATTTTGACTTCAAAGAATAATTCAGATTATTTTGCTTTCTTCATATTATATATACATGATTCTCAATATTGTATAGTCTGACTCCATGACTATATAAGGACTACTTAAAGTGATCAATACAAATCTCTTGATTATATCAAGAAGGAAGACTAACAAAGTTGCTATTCTAGCTGTGTATTGTCCTGTAAGGTATGTGAATCCCCACATCAATAAGGAAACACACTGCCCAATCCACTTCATTCAAGAAATTCAGAGAAAAAATTTCCCCTGCACATATTGGATGAACAAAAATTTGAATAAGAAAATTAACAGGCAAATACTTTTATAGTTAATAGTGGAAATTAACTCTGTGGCAATTTTCAGTGCAGTCCACTGGTCTTTTAGTTTCCCTCTTTTAAATCAGTAGGTCACCAATAAACATTGAGTAAATTATCATTAAATCCTTTAAATATGTTATAGAATGGATGTACATGTCTATAAAATTATGAATAAAAATATAAATATAAAAGATTTTGGCAAGTATTATTATGACATACTACTATTATTATAAACTCTGTCAACCGGGCCGGGGATTTAGATCAGTGGTTTCATCACCTGCTGCGCAAGGGCCCAAGTTCGATCCCCGGTACCAAAAAATAAAAATAAAAAAATAAAAAATAAACTCTATCAACCATCTAATGCTCTATAGATTAAATGAAATTTAGTTTATTTCTATGACTATCAGATATTACTCTGGATGGAGTTTCTTTTCATATAGAAATCTCCCACAGTTATTCACACAATGCAAATATCTCTATACAGGTGTCTATTTATTTGTAATGATTACTTAAAGCAATCTTTATACACACTAAATTTTGACAGCTGCATAAAAGACTGCAACAGAAGAGACCAACAGAAGTAAGCCTTAACAATAATACATAGGCTAACATTTACAATCAGGGACTATTTTATTAGAAGAGTAGTTAATTAATGAAGTGTGGAAACTAAGTCAATATGAGTTTATGCCAATAAGAGATCAAGTGCTAGATTCTGATTCCTATGACTATTTAGTATGCTAAATCTGAATAAATTGTTCATATCTCACATTTCCTGAGATGTGATATCTTTAAATAAAACTGCCATGCTTAAAAAATTTAACATTTGACAGTGTTGTCCTCCAGTAGATTAGGCATACTACTAGACTGCTGACTAATTAGGAAGAAGCAGTGACCTGGCATACTCATAACTGTGAAAATATTAAGATCAAGATTTTCTCATGGTGCCAAAATTTCTCAAGGAGAAATTTGTAATGGCATTTAAATTTTTTTCTTTCTCTCCTTGAGCTAATGAATCACAACAACTCATTCATTCTCCAACATTCCAAAACCTTTCACACTTACATATGCAAAACAGAGTTGTGATATCTTTAATGGAATAATATCTACCTACCCACTTTGAAGCTGGTTACTTTTCATTCTGCCCTTCAATTGCACATATATATTTACACAAGTCCATAAATACACAAATTAATATGTTTGGAGAAAAACAACAATTTTTTAAAGATAAACTGGCAGTATTCTTAATGGCAATCCATTTTCCCAGACCATTTTGAATTTCTTTAGGACAATTTTGACAGAGATTTCATTTTATTAAAATAAAGCTGTTCTTAAGTAATTCATTTTATAAAGGCAGAGGAAAAGACAGAAAGCAACTTGCATAACAGTAAATTTCTTCTTTTATCTTGCACTAATCAAAACAAATAGCTTGATATTCTTTATAAATCTGTGGTTTCTTTGGAAAGATACAGATTTTAATTTTTACCAGCCTGCCTATTCTTCTTTATAAATCTAGAAGTCTTTCTTAGAATGGTACAAATTTTAATTCTAAGTGAACAGAGGAAGAGAAAAATAAATATTCTTACTTTTAAAGACTTGCAAAACATTTTATAATATAAGTTCTATTCAAAATATGTAATAATTGGAAAAAAGAATGAGCTGAAAGTATTCAATCTTGGGAGAAAACATTTTAAAAAACTTATGTAAGAGTAAAATGTTAAGAAATTTTAGCCAGTTAATAGACTCAAATTTTGTTTTTAAATTTGTTTTAAGAATTTACATTTCTTCTAATATATTTCTAGCAATGCCATTCACTTGTGAATATTAGACCGAGAAATTATGGATCATTCCTCATCAACATATTAAAGTCAATTATGTCAGTTTTGTCATAAAATAATATTTCTTCTGGCATATTACTTTTAGCACCTATTTCACAATTAATCATGTGCCAACATGGCATTGTTTTTAGCATACTTATTTCTAGCCAAATTTTCTAATCAAAAGTCTATATGTGAATAGATTCTGCCACAATGTTTGAAGTTTTCAAATGTAATAAATACACATCTATAATTGTATTCACCTAAAATAATGAAATATTATATAATTTTATCCAATTTAGTATATGTTAAAATCCATAAATAGATCAAGAAATTTAAAACTATTTTGCTATTGAAACTAGATTATTATGAACACATTTTATACTTAACTAAAAGTAATTAATTTTTAAACATTAATTTAAATTGCTTTTCCCTACGTGTATTGCAAATATTTTTCTATTGAACTTAATTCCACTTATTACAACAACTTCTCCAAATGACCCCAGAAGAACTGTTTTTGGTGAGTTTTAGATTTAAGTGCTTTCTGGCACCTTTAACGTCACACTGTAGAATGATACGGCATTTTCCTTAACAATCACAGATTCTGTAAAATGTTACATGTGTCTTGCCAGCCATGGTGATGCTGGCCTATAATCCCAGCACTTCGGAAACTGAGGGAACAGGATGGCTACAAGTTCGAGGCTAGTCTGTGCTACATAGTGAGTTCAAGGCCAGCCTGAATTACATAGCCAAAAAAACCAAAAAGAAAAAGAAAAGTTACATGTGGTTCTTAAAAGAAAATATCTTTTATTAAAGTTTATTATCTATAACTCTTAAGATTTAGTTTCTGAAATTTTGTTATTTTACCAAGTAAGATTTCCTGCTTTTTATTGACATTTTAGAATACATGCATTTTTCTAATATTTTAGTATTTTTCTAGAAAACGTGTTTATTTCATTTATGACTTCCATGAAATGATATATTTAGGTTTAGTTTTGATTCAATTCTCAACCCTCAAATTTACACCTGCATGTACTTGTGTTTAATAGCTTTAAAAAATTTTTTTGAGTATTCTATTTTCCTAGGTTTTTTTTCTAAAATTACACTAGCTCTTTCCATGGTTGCATCACTGTGTATTAATATCTTAAGATACAATCTCTGAATGTGATATGCTTTTCTAGAACCAATGTAAATAGCTATTAAATATTTTTTTAAAATCTGTAATGCTTTATAATTTTAAGCAAACAAAACTACCTGACACCTTTCTATTGATGCAAATCTTGGATGATGTTTTAGCACAGAGTAGTTATGTCTATGCCCTTTGTTTTATAAGGAATTTCCTTAAGACAGAATTTATGTTATACTAATATATTAAATTCTAGTTCTTTATGGAATCCCAATAATACTCTAAAATTCAAGTAGATCATATACAGGCCTTCCTTTAAATAACTTTAATGACTATGATTTTCAACTATAAGAGTTTTTTAAAAAGCACATAATCTATTTTTTCCGAATTTGTCATTTAGCGCAGTATTCAATTTTTGCCTTTTTATACATATCTTTAGCTTATCAACTGTGGAGTTGAGACTAGATCCTTTTTAAAATGATGTTAAAAATTTTAAATATATCACATATATAAATATTTTATCTCATATAATTCCAGTTATCTTCTTAGATTCCCTTAAATCTTTTTTTTATTAAATTCTTTTATTGGTACATTGTAGGTATACAATACAACTACATTTCTCACTGGGAATTGTACCTTTATATAATGCATCTTGGTTCTTCTTTTTTCCCCATTCCTAGCCCTTTCTTCATGCCCTCCACCCTTCCCGATTTACAAAGACTTTATTTCCATTTTATCCAATTCTCATCATTTTTCTTTTCCCTTCTTTTGCCCCTTCCACTACCCCTACCCCTTTGGACCTTTTCTTCCTATTTTGCATTATTGATTATTCATTCTAATCATTGGTACATTTTAGGTATACAATATAATGACATTCATCATTGGAAATTGGCACCTTTACATAGTCTCTCTTGGTTCTTATTTTTCACCCTTGCCCAGCCCTCCCTTCAACCCCTCCAGTCCTCCCTATTTACAAAGATTTTGTTCCTATTTTTCCATTTTCTCATATTAATCCCATTCCCTTTTATCCTTTCCCCTAACCCTCCCACTTCCTTCCCCTTTGCCCCTTTTCTTCCTATTTCACATTACCTATTATACATTTAGTCCTTATTTACACTTTCAGCTTCTCACACCAAAGAAACTATTCGGTATTTATTCATGTGTGTCCTATTTATTTCACTTAAGAGTATTGCCTCAATGTGCATCCACTTAGCTATAAATGTCTCTAATTTCTCATTTTTTATGGCTGAGTAGTACTCCATTTTATTACAAAAAAAAACACACACATTTTCTTTATCCAGTCTCCAGTTGATGGGCATTTGGGCTGTTTCCAAGTTTTAGCTATCACAAACTGTGCTGCTAAGAACATGGATGCACATATATCACTGTGGTATGATTCTTTTAATTCTTTGGGGAAGATCCCCAGCAGCGCAAAAGCAGGATCAAATGGGACTTCCAGTCCTAGTTCTTTGAGGTATCTCCATACTGATTTCCACAGTGGTTGCACCAGTCTACACTCCCACTAGCAGTGGAGCAGGGTTCCTCTTTCCCCACAGCCCCACCAGCATTTGTTATTGGTTGATTTCATGATAGTAGCCATTCTTTCTGGAGTGAAGTGCAATCTCAGCGTTGTTTTCATTTGCATCTTTCGAATGACCAGTGATGTTGAACATTTTTTCATGTATTTAGTTGCTATTTCTACTTCTTTGTCTGAGAAATGTCTGTTCATTTCAGGTGCCCATTTTCAGATTGGGTCTTTAAATTTGGGGGGTCTGATCTTTTTAAGTTCTTTATAGATTCAAGATAGTAGACCTTTGTCTGAGGAAGAGCAGGTGAAGATTTTTTCCCACATTGTGGGTTCTCTCTTCACACTGCTGGTGGTTTCTCTTGCTGTGCAGAAGCCTTTTAATAAGAAGAGATCCCACTTGCTGATTGTTTGTGCTAGTTCACGGCCAAGTGAGGTTTTGTTCATAAAATCTTTTCCTACACCGATGTCTTCAAGGGTTCTACCTAACTTCTGTTCCAACTGGTTCAGAGTTTCTATTTTAATATTTGGATCTTTAATCCATTTTGTGTGATTTTTTTTTTTTTTTTGGTACCAGGTATCGAACTCAGGTCTTTGTGCTTGCGAGGAAAGCGGCAGAACCACTAAGCCAAATCCCTGGCCCTATAATCCATTTTGATTTTAGTTTAGTGCATGGTGAGAGATACAGGTCTAGTTTTAATCTTTGGCAAGTTGAAGCCCAATTTTTCCAGCACCATTTATTAAAGAGGCTATCTTTCCTCCAGTGAGGGTGTTTGGCTCCTTTGTCGAAGGTGAGATGGCTGAGTGTGTCTGGCATTGTTTCTGCATCTTCTAATCTGTTTCACTGGTCCTCAAGTCTGTTTCTTTGCCAGTACCATGCTGGTTTTATCACAGTAGCTTTGTAATATAGTTGCAGGTTGGGGATTGTGATACCCCCTGCCATGTTTCTGTTACCTAGAATTGCTTTTGCTATTCTGTGTCTCTTCTTGTTCCAAATGAATGTTTGGATTGTTTTCTCAAGGTCTATGAAGTATGCTGCTGGGATCTCAATTGGAATTGCATTAAATCTATATAACAGTTTTGGAAGTATGGCCATTTTCACTATATTAATCCTTCCTACCCAGGAGCAGGGGATGTCTGTCCATTTTCTGATATCATCCTCAATCTCTCTTTTCAGAGTGCCACAGTTTTCAGAGAAGAGTTTTTTGATTTCTTTCATTAGGATGATTCCTAGGTATTTCAGTTTTTTGGATGCTATTGTGAAAGGAATTATTTGCCCTATTTCTCTCTCAGTGAGTCTGTCATTGGTGTAGAGGAAAGCTATTGATTTTTGTGTGTTGACCTTGTAACCAGCTACTTGACTGAATTTGGTTATAAAGTCTAGAAGACTTTTGGTGAAGTTCTTGGGGTCTTCTATATAGAGTATCCTGTCATCTGCAAATAATGACAATTTGACTTCGTCATTACCGGTCTTTATTCCTTTTATTTCTTTCTCTTGTCTAATTGCCCTGGCTTCTATTTCCAGAAACATATTGAACAAGAGTGGTGATAGTGGACATCCTTGTCTAGTTCCTGATTTTAGTGTGAAGGATTTCAGTTTTTGACCATTAAGTTTGATATTGGCTGTTGGTTTTTCACAGATGGCTTTTATCAGTTTGAAGTAGAGACCATCTATTCCAATTTTTTGTAGGGTTTTTATCATAAATGCATGTTGGATTTTGTCAAATGCTTTTTCTGCGTCTATGGAGATAATCATATGGTTTTTGTTCTTGGCTCTATTGATACAGTGTTTTACATTGATTGATTTTCATATATTGAACCATCCTTGCATCCCTGGGATGAATCCCACTTGATCAGGGTGTATGATCTTCTTGATGATCTTCTGCATCCTGTTTGCCATTATCTTATTAAGGATTTTTGCATCTATGTTCATTAGTGAGATTGGCCTATAGTTCTCCTTTTCAGGTGGGTCTTTCTCTGCTTTGGGGTCAAGGTGATGCTTGCTTCCAGGAATGAATTTGGGAGTATTGCTTCCCTTTCAATTTCATTGAAGAGTTTAAACAGCAGTGACAGGAGTTCCTCTCTAAATGTCATTTAGAATTCAGCAGTGAAGCCTTCAAGGCCCGGGCTTTTCTTAGTTGATAAGTTTTTAATTACATTTTCAATTTCATTGGTTAATATTGGGTTGTTCAGAATGTTTAGGTCTTCTTCGTTCAACTTTGGTAATTCATATGTATCTAGGAATCTGTCCATTTCTTCTGTTCTGTCCATCTTATTGGTGTATAGGTTCTGGAAGTAGGTATTGATGATCCTCTGCATTTCTGCTGGGTCTGTTGTGATTGCACCCTTTTCATTCCTGATTGCATGGATTTGGGCCTTTTTTTTCCTTTTTCTGACAAGGATGGCTAGAGGTTTGTCAATTTTGTTGATTCTTTCCAAGAACCAACTCTTGACTTCATTGATTTTTTGTATCATTCTCTTAGTCTCCATTGCATTGATTTCTCCTCTGATCTTTATAATTTCCTCCCTTGTATGAGCTTTGGGCTTGTCCTGCTCTTCTTTTTCTAGAAGGTTGAGGTTCAGCATCAGGTTGTTTAATTGGGCTCGTTCTGTTTTCCTAATATGCATATTCACTGCTATGAATTTCCCTCCTAAGACTGCTTTCATTGTGTCCCATAGATTCCGATATGTTGTATTGTCATTGTCATTTAATTGAAGGAACTGTCTGATTTCTTCTTTAATTTCCTCTGTGACCCATTGGTTATTCAGTAGTGTGTTGTTCAATTTCCACGTGTTTATGAAATTTTTTGAGTTTCTTTTGCTATGCAATTCATTGCACTATGGTCTGATAATATACAGAGGATAACTTCAATTCCTTTGCACTTACTTAAACATGTTCTATGTGTGAGTATGTGGTCTATTTTGTAGAGTGACCTATGTGCAGCTGAGGAGAATGTGTATTCTGATTTTGTGGGCTGGAAGACTCTCTAAACATCTGTTAAGTTCATTTGTTCAAGAGTTCGATAGAGTTCTAGTAGTTCATTACTTATTTTTAGTTGAGTTGATCTATCTATTTGTGACAGAGGGGTGTTGAGGTCCCCCACTACAAGTGTATTAGTGCATATATGACTTTTCATGTCTGTTAGTATTTGTTTTATATAGTTGGGTGCACTAGTGCATAGATATTTATGATTGTCATGTCTTCCTGTTGGATTGTTCCCTTTACAAGGATGTAGTGTCCTTCTTCATCTCTCTTAATCAGTGTTGGTTTGAAATCTACTTGATCTGCAAAGAGGATAGCTACTCCTGCTTTTTTTCGGGTTCCTGTCACATAGAGTATTGTTTTCCACCCTTTAACTTTCAGTCTATGAGTTTCCTTTTGAATTAGTGTGTTTCTTGTACGCAGCATATTGTTGGATTTTGCTCCTTGACCCATTCTGCCAGTCTATTTCTTTTGATTGGTGAATTGAGTTCATTAACATTGATGGTTATAACTGAAATGTATTGGCTTGTCATTGCCATGACTTTTTCTTTTTGTTGGGAACTCCCCCTTTACATTTAATTTCTTGTCATGCCAGATGGGTTCATTCTGCTTTGCTTTCTGGGGTTGTGATCCTCAATGTCTGTTCCTAGGATATTGTGTAAAATTCTTTGGAGTGCTGGTTTGGTATTCACGAAGTTCCTAAGGTGCTCTTTGTCATGAAAGTATCTTATTTCTCCATCAATTTTGAAAGACAGTTTTCCAGGGTACATCAATCTGGGTTGGAGGCTGTGTTCTTTTAGGACTTGGAATATGTCACTCCAAGCTGTTCTTGCCTTGATGGTTTGTGTTGAGAAGTCTGCTGTGATTCTGATGGGCTTTCCTTTGTATGTGATTTGTTTCTTTTCTCTAACTGCTTGGAAAACTTTGTTCTTCTGTTGAGTTTCTGGAATCTTAACAATTATATGCCTATGTGTAGATTTTTTTTGATCAAGGCTGTTTGGAGTCCTATATGCCTCACTTATCTGTATGTCAAGCTCATTTCCCCTGCTTGGGACATTTTCTGCCATTATTTCTGTGAAGAGATTTTTTTATATCATCTGCACTCTCTCCTGTTTCTTCATTGAGCCCAATCAGTCTTATGTTATTCTTCTTTGCATCATGTAGCAGCTGCTGGATTGATTTCTCATGTTCCCTCATAATTTGGAAGCAATTTTTCTTTTCCTGGTCACTAATTGCAATCTTATCTTCTATATCTGAAATTCTATCCTCACATTGGCTCATTCTGCTATGCAGACTTTCAGTGGAGTTTTTCATGTCCTGGAAATCTATTTGCATCTGTTTTATGGATTCCATTTGTTTCTTATGTTGGGATTCCATCATGTTCCTGAGCTCCTCTCTAGATCTATTAATCATGTCTTGCACTAGGGGCACAATTTCTTTTGTTATCTGAGAAATTATTTCTGATTTCATTTTGTCCAGATCCCCTTTTGTTGCCAGTTCAGTGGGTCCAGGTGGTTGAGTATCAGAGTGTTCCATCTCATTTCCCTTTGTGGTTGCTGTAGGTGATCTGGAAGTCTGGTTTTGAGACTTATTTATGTGTTTTCTCATTTCAACTGGGGCGGGGGGCTCTTAGCACCTGCACGGATTACCTCCTCTGAGCTGGGAGAGGTTGGACATAGGCTGGGAGCAGCGGTAGGGATGGTGACCCAAAAGCCCTTTCCTGTGGGCTGGGAGCAGCGGGACGGATGGTGACTGAGAAGCCCCTTCCTCTGGACCAGAAGCAGTGGGTCGGTGGCTCAGAAGCCCCCATGTCTGGGCTGGGAGCAGCAGGACTCAGCACCTTGGTCTGGTGGTCTGGTGTCCTCTGTGTCTTTGTAGTGTTGAACCATGTGGCTGCCTGTCTGCAGTGGGGTGATTCAGCGTCTTGCGCGACTCCTCCCTTAAATCTTTTAACTACATCCAGTTATGTTAAATTTTGTTAGACCTACTTCAAAATTTATTGTGAACTAGCTACATCAATCCAAATCAAAAGATAACTATGAAGAAAGGTTATATATACTATTCATAGAAAATACAGATATATACCAAATTATTATGGATATAGGTTTTTCTTCCAGAATTTAACTTTGTTTTCATTTTTAGTTTCAATCTTATGTCAGTTATCAACACTGTAACGATCCCCAGTCTCATTTCTAGATTTCTGAAGGGAAAGCAATAGAATGAGTGTTAAGTATTAATTTTTAACAACATGACAGATTCAGAGTCAATAGTAAAATAACTCTTAGCATGATTTTAAACTACAATACAATTAACTCCCAATTGTGTTTAATTTGAAGTTACACTCTTCCTTTAGATGACAGTGTTTCTTATAATCATTTTAAGAGAATCAAACTTTCTCATCTAAGCATTTCAATTCCTCCAACACAGTCTCTGTAATTAGTCTTTGATTTGTCTATTTCTGCTAGTTTCACCCAACTGATGCAAAAGCAAATTACTGCATCTGGAAATGAAATTTGATTTGACAAAATAAGAGTTTCGTAGGATGAGAACCTATATTAAAGGCCATGTTTGAACTCATTACACATATTCAGTTTTTTGTGACTTCAAGAAATAGCCAAACATTGTCACTGGCTTCCTAACAAGCATCTAAAGCCACAGAGGAGACATTACTCACCTCATTGAACTCTTGGAATCCCAGGCTATAAGTGATGATACACTTTGTACTTATATATAAAGTCCACTTTGTTATGGTGTATTATCCAAATACATTTCATTTCAGTGCATAGAGCTCAATAGCATGGTTTTAAAAAGAAAGCATCATATATCTATGTTGTATTGTGAAAGAAGTAAAATCTACAAAAAATCATGAAACAATTTCAGAAGATATTACAATAACAAAATTAGAGATTTTATAAAATCTCTAGCTGGTCTGAGGGAGAAATAATGGGTTGCTTCTTCAGATCATTATTTTACCAACCACATTTTTCTTCCTTATAATTATAAATTCCATATAATTTGCATATTACTTTGGATTTTGAGGTCGAAATTATTTTGAAAATATTAAGCCAACAGACTTACTTTACTAAAAATATTGATGTAAAGATCTTTTTTTTTTTTTTTTTTTGGTGCCAGGGATCCAACTCAGGATCTTGTGCTTCCCAGGCAGGTGGTGGAAGCACTGAGCTAAATCTTCGGCCCTAAAGATCATTTGTTAAAGTTCTGTATAGAATATTTTTAACTTACTCTTATCCTTTTTACTCAGTGTATAAGTTCAAAAAACTATAATCAGAAATATTGTACTTAGTTTTAGATTAGTTTCTTGTTGAAGAATGGAGGGCTTAGCCATATGTTCCCCTCAAGCTTCCCGGTCTTGGAACTCCTCAAGTGTGCTGTATCCACAAGAAGACAGAGTGGCAGTTAGCCTTTGGTCTCTAATTAGTTTCATGGTTCTCATTATTGCATTCAAACACAAATGAATTTGCAACCTCAATGGACTTCTTTGGATTTGAAGACACTGGTTGATTTTTAGTTGGTGCTTAAAAACAGGTCCCGAGGAAATCATCTTTTATAGCTGCACATTCCTGACCCCCTAAGAGAACAAGTCCTTCCAAATAGCTTGCAGGTATTGTTTATTGCATTTGAGGATATTTGAGCCTCCTGAAAATGCACACATGCTTGTAATATCAGTATTTTCACTGACACTATAAAATAAAATGAATAAATGAATGATGAATAAAATCCCACAAAAATTTTTACTTTGTTCTCACATAGAAATTATGATGAAACAACAAAAGTTCCATAATGAATTCAAATAATTAAATGTCAACATTAAGAAAAAGACAGATAATATAGAGCAGTGGTGGTGAACCTATGGCACGCAAGCTGCAGTGGGCTGTTTATATCGATGAAGAGTCTAAAATGTTTGCCATCACTGATATAGAGTAATACATCCACAAATGCAGGCTTTTTTAGATCAGCATTTGTAATTTTTTTCAGTCTGTAGATACCCTTGAATGGAAGTCTTTTGGGTATTTGTCAGCAAGTAAGTTTCATACCCTGGCTTTGTCTTTGTCAACTCAGTGTCACAAGTCAAAACACAACAGGGCAAACTATTTTGATTTAATCATGAGTACATAATGCCTACTGGCTTACAACTTCACAAATAAACACTGAAAATATTATTTTGTAAATGCTTGTTTGATTTAAATTATTTTTCTAAATTAAATTTTTTTTCACTAAGTTTAAGAGTTAGATCAGTAGTTTTCAATCTAGAACCCTGGACTCCAGTGTTCACTACATTGTGGATTTGAAAGTAATAATAATGACCTTCATGATTATATAATAATCAAAATATAAGAAAGGATCAATTATGCTCCTACTGTGTTCTATGAACTAGTCCCGTATACTTTACTGTACTAAATGTTTAATACTTACAACAAATATATGAGATTAGTATTGTTCATTCTTCAGATGAGGAGATTATATAGCACACAGATAAGCAAGCTTTCTGAAGGTCACTCATTTAAATGGCCAGGTCAAGACGTCAACCTGAACAACCTAGCTATTTTAATCCATATGCATGCTACATTTCAAAATAGTCATGGACAGTTCATCAGCTATTTCCAATTCCAAGTGGTACTACAGACACCACCCATATAACTGTTTTGGATAAACTAAGTAAAACACTGTTTCTTTGACTTTCATCCAAATTATGTCAATTCAGCGTGGCAACACTAATTGATGACAAATTATGATCTGTCTGTCATAACAAATTTGTATGCTGGCACACAAAGAACATGATGTATCTAACATCTTACATCCAGTCAGTTGGAAAGTTAAAACAAGAAAATTTAGCTGTCTTGGTTCCTTTCCAACATGTTCCTGAACTTCTACTTTCCTTAATAAAATAGCACATCAGAATTTCCTTCACATGATGCTTTAAAATTTTCACTGCACTTTCTAACCTTACCACATTTGAAATATCTAGAGCTAATGCTTTAAAGACTTGCAAACTTTTAAAGTGGCTTATATGCTCAAAAAATATGAAACAAGGTAAAATTCACTTTCTATCCAGTCAGCACATCCTTTAGTAACATATTCTGTTTCTTCCATCTAATTTTAAGGTGCACAGTTGCAATGGTATATAACAACGTGATAAGGTTTCAGTGCAAAATTCAGTCACAGGATAGATAGGTCAATCTGAAAAATATAATGTTCACATAAATCCAGCCTGGATCAAAATTTTTATTACAGACATGAAAGTAAGCTAGGGTTGGGGTAGAAATGAAAGAGCTATAGAAATGGAGCACATTCATAATCTTTCATTTCTGCCCTGGAAAGGCTTGAAATGTGAAGCCAGGAAATAGAATATGATCAAACATCTCTGCTTGTATGTGACTAAATTGATAAAAGCCATGAAACCCTAATTCTCAATTATAAAATGCATTCATGAAGTCCTATCTCACTGAATTGTTATATTTAGATACTTTTAAGAAAAATTCTGAACACTGAATAATAGACCAATAAATGCTTAATGATGGAATGAATATATGGTGCTACCAAACTGTCTTTTGTGATACTTTCTCTCACATCTCTAAAGTCCACATGAAGCCAAGACTTGCATTTTCTGACTGATGTGAGGAAAAAGAAAGTTGCTGTATTTTTCATAGAAGAAATACTATATATTTTGATGTTGATAAGTTCTCTAAAATATAAATAGAAATTCAGTATTGTCATAAGATTGTTTATAATAGGAAATCATCACAGTGTCCCACAAGTTATCAACTAATCACAACTGGTAAAAATTTAAAATGGTGACACATTAGACATATAAGGAATTTAATTAATTTTAAATTATCATTTGTTAGGGTTTTTAAAAAACCAGAGGCATGAATTCAAAGCTGAATGACCAATATGTATAACCATTTTCAGCTTAAGTAACTGAGCAAGATTATGAAGTACAAGAAAACCCCAATATTTCAGATTTTAAGAAATTAGAAATAAAATCATTTAGATAAGAATAAAAGAAAGAACATAATATCCTAATTTCACATACTTAAAATTACATGTTTGCTATTATTTGAAAGAGATTAGGTAGAAACTATGATAATAATTTTAAATCATAGTTATTGGAGTTCAAATTTCTGTGAATATTATGCATTCCTGGTACCAAAAACTCTATTGGTTATGGTTCTCTAGAGGAACAGAATAAACAGAAAATATATGCATAATTATGCAAGGGAATGTGTTAGGCAGGCTTATACGATCAGAGCTGGGATAGTCCACAGTGTCATGCCTGCAAGCTATGATCCAGTAGCTGCTCAACCCCAAAAGATGGAAGCCACAGAATGAGAGGGATCAAGGATGCAGCACTAATCCAAGGTCAAAAGCCTGGAAGCTCATTGTAGAATTAGTGGAGCTAGTCTGTGATGGAAGGTTGAAAACAAAGTCTATGGTGAAGACTGGAGTGCTTCAAAATAGGGTTACTTCCTTCCCTTTTTCTATATAATCCTATTCAGGCTACAAGCCTATTTGTTGGTGCAAGCTAAACTGAGCTGGTTCTTTCCCCCTGTAGTTTGTAAGCCTGCATGTTAGTCATCCACAGAAACACCCAGCACTGTGCTCTGCTAATCTGCTATGCTTTTCTTAATTCATTCAAGATAACATATTATGATTAATTATCACAATCCATCCTTTGTCAACTTGACAAAAAGACACATCTCCTTAAACCATACTTAATCTCCAAATACGATAACAAGTTCATAATTATGCCTAACATGGCATAGAGAACTATCCTATGTACAAATGGAAACAAATTTACTCCCCAGAATGGAAGGCAGAATTTTTCTCTGGGTGGTGCTTACTCTTCTCCTGATATTCCATAACTTAAATATTATAATGTAGATTTAACAATACTTATGTACCAAAATTTAGTCAACCAATATTATATTACCAAGAAAGAAAACAAAAATATCTGCTTAATATATATATATACATATGTGCAAAAACATATTTAAAAATAAGAAATAAAAACTTACGATAATTATAATCCTCACTGCTGTAACTGGTCATGCAGATTATAACTGGTAATTATAACTATCTTCTTCTACAACCTCTTTGGTATTCCCTTGACCTTCAGCAAGAACCTCAACAGGCCTTGGTTATTTACTTGATAGGGTGACCTATAATTTAATTCCTGAAGCTACTGGGTCATTTCTCATCCTGCTTATATTGTTGTAGTTTCCCATTGACCTTAACAAGAGAACATGGGACTACTAGGAGGTATACAAAGATATCTTCTGCACTCAAAACATATTCTTCTTTATCTTCATTGTGCAGTAGTAGTCCAATTTTCCCTTAGTAGTGTGGATGAACTATCTTCATCAACACTAACTCCCTTTTTAGCTTCTTGACTCAGAGGCATGAGGAATCCAAAATGACCAAGGTTTAATGGTATCATTGTTGTGCCTATTTGATGAAATCTTTCTCCCTCTGAAATTATAGCTTCTAAGCCAGCAGAGCATAAAGGTGTAGGAATAGGAATCAAAATTGTTTACTGGTGCACTAGGCATAATGGTAAGTAGTACCATTCCTAGTTCCATCCTTAATTCCTGGACCCATGAATCTGGGCTATCAGACATACTATGTTAATCATAATTAATAATCATACTCAATAATCATAGTTGACATACTATGATTAACAGTCACACCATCCATTATTCACATGTGTTTATCATGGCAACATGTCATAACATTTTAACTCCATGCTTTGATATGAATAAACAGAGAAATTACCAAATATGCACAAATTTTCTCCAAATGTTCTATCTGTTATTATTTGGCATAGATATAAACATCAAAGACATCTTCTAAAACCAACCTAGAGACGTTAACTTTTTGAAAATATAATTATATTTAAGAAAAAGTAAATTTATAAAGATATAAGTAAAAAAATAAAAAAGATCTTTTCCCGATCATCACCCTATAAGTGTATCCCATTAATAATACTTTACTATAAAAGTTAAAGTGCCAATACTTTTTTTCTTGAAGACAAATACAGCATGGATATCATGGATATGACTTTAATGAAGAAAATAATGAAGATGGCACCCAGAAGGAAGCTCCCCTGCTGCCATCCCACACTCCTAGGGCAGAGAAGGTGAGCCGGTCCCAGCACCCGGAAGGAAGCTTCCCCACCGCTATCGAGGCTCCTAGAGCAGAGAAGCTGAGCCAGTCCCAGCACCTGGAAGGAAGCTCTCCCACCACCATCCCACACTCCTAGGGCACAGAAGGTGAGCTGCGTGGGTGCCAGAAGCACCGCCCCCCCGTGGAAATGAGAAGACATATAAACAACCCTCAAAAACAGACTTCCAAATCACCTAGAGCAACCCCAAAGGGAAATGAGATGGAACAATCTGATTCTCAACCACCTGGACTCTAAACTGGCAACAGAAGAGGATCCGGGAAAAATGAAATCAGAAATAATTACTCAGATAATAGCAAAGCTTGTGCTCATAGTGCAAGACATGATTAATAAATCTAGAGAGGACACAGATAAAAAAAATTGAGGATCTCAGGAACATGATGGAATCCCAACATAGAAAACAAATGGAATCCATAAAACAGATGCAAACTGATTTCCAGGAGATTAAAAATTCCATGGAAAGTCTGCACAGCAGAATGAACCAATGCGAGGATAGAATTTCAGATATAGAAGATAAGATTGCAATTAGTGACCAGGAAAAGAAAAATTGCTTTAAAATTGTAAGGAACCGTGAGAAATCAATCCAGCAGCTGCTAGACGATGCAAAGAAGAATAACATAAGACTGATTGGAGTCAATGAAGAAAGAAGAGAGAGTGCAGATTACATAAAAAAAAAACTGTTCACAGAAGTGATGGCAGAAAACTTCCCAAGCAGGGGAAAAGAACTTGACATACAGGTAAGTGAGGCATATAGGACTCCAGCTAGTCTTGATCAAAAAAAATCTACACATAGGCATATAATAGTTAGGATTCCAGAAATCCAACAGAAGAATAAAATTCTATAAGCAGTGAGAGAAAAGAAACAAATCACATACAAAGGAAAGCCCATCAGAATCAAAGCAGACTTCTCAATGCAAACCCTCAAGGCAAGAAGAGCTTGGAGTGATGTACTTCAAGCCATAAAGCAAAACAGCCTCCAACCCAGATTGATGTACCCCACAAAACTATCTTTCAAAATTGATGGAGAAATAAGATACTTTCATGATAAAGAGCACCTCAGGAACTTCATGCAAACCAAACCGGCATTCCAAAAAATTTTAGACAATACCCTAGGAAAAGACAATGAGGATCACAACCCCAGGAAACCCAGAAGAATGAATCCATTGGGGGTGACAAATTAAATGCAAAGGGGGAGAAACCAACAAAAAGAATAAGTCATGACAAGGCTTTTAAAACTTTTAACTTCATCTCCCTAATGAGTGTATAATTGAATCTTGTTATTGTACTGATTAGTATTTTTCTGATTCTAGAGTTGCACACCTTTCCTTGTGCTATACTGGCTATTTATCATCTTCTTATGTCTACTTTTTAATTGGGTTGTCTATTAATGAGCTGTAAGAGTTCTTTAAATATTCTGGTCATAGGTTATATGCATTGTAAATATGGTCTGCTTAAGAACTACTTTTCATTTTAATGATGTCATTTAAAGTTCTAAATTTTGATGGAATCTCATTTATCAATTATTTCTTTTATACATTATGTTTTTTGAATCCTAGGTAGTTCTTGCCTACCCTGAATTCATAAACATTTTGCCTTATAATGTCTTTTTAAAGTTTTATAGTTTTAGGCTTCCATATTTAGGGTCATAGATCCCTTCAAGTTATTTTCATGTATGGAAATAAAGGGCTGAAGTTAATTTTTTATATACAGATACTAGGTGTTCTAGTGCCATTTGCTGAAAACACTATTGCTCCCTCAGCTCTTGAATTGAGTTTATATCTATAAAATGCTAATGTTAAATAATCTTCCAAAACTCAGTGGACAGTATATGTGTGGTTCTATTTCTATATTCTCTATTTTATTCAAATGATCTATATGTCTTTCCTTACACCAACACTGCCTGCCTTGATTACTGTAGCTTTAGAAGAAGTCTTAAAATTAGGTACTAAACATCTTCCAACACTGTTTTGTTTTTGTTTTTTGTTTTTTTTATCTTTTCTAGGTTCTTTGTACTCCTACATAACTTTTAAATTTCAATATCCAATTCTTCATTTATAGCAAGTATACACAGACCTGAATTTTTATATATACCTTGTGTTTTCTAATCCTGCTAAATTCAAATACAAGTTCTAGGGGCTCCTAGAGATTTCTTAGTATTTTCTCTGTAGAGGATCATTTCATCTACATATAAAGATTTCGCTTCTACCTTGCCAATCTTATCCTAATTGTGTCATTTTATTGCCAGACTATTTTGGCTGGGCCTAGGTTTCAAAGTTTAATGGACAGATAAAGAGTAAGCATATATGCCTTTGTTCTCCACCTTAGGGAGAAAGCATTGTATCTTCTTCATTCATATAAGATGTTCTCACTGGAAGTATGGAGTACATGTCTTTAATCTGTTGAGAAGTTTCTGTTCTACTTCTAGTCTCCTGATAGCTTTTACCATAAACAGCTGTAGAATTTAGTCCAATACTTTTTCTCCAACTAGTGATAGGATCATATGGCTTTTTCCTTTCCTCTGTTAAAATGATGACTTTTGGGGGATGGATCTTCCAATGTTGAACCAACACTGCCATCCCTATAAGAAAACCACTTTCTACATACTGCCAGATCTGACTTCTAATAGTTTGTTTTGTTAAACAAATTTCTATCTATGTTCATACTTTTTTCTTCTATTATCTTTATCCAGTTTTAGGATTAGCACAATGTTGAGTTCCTAAAATGAGGGGAGAAGTGTTCCTTCTTTTTTCTGCTTTAATTGTTTGATATAATTTAACAGTTAAAATGTATGTGAGCCTGTTGTTGTCATATAGGTAGGTTTTCAAGCTAGGAATATACTTTCTTTAATAGGTGCTATTCAAATTTTATATTTCCTCCAGATTTAGTTTTATTAATATGTTTTCCAAGGTAATTCTTAGAAGTTGTCAAATTTATTTCAAAAAAGATTTTTGTAATATGCTTTCTGTATCCTTTTAAATTCTGCAAAATCTGTGGTAATGTCTCCTAGATCTTGATATTGTAATTTTAAAAATGTATAACTGATATTGTGTAATAGGAAGAAAAGGTCTAAAGGAGCAGGGGAAGTGGGAGGGGTAGGAGAAAGAAAAAAAGGGAAAAGAAAAAATATGAGAAAAGGAAAAAAATGGAAACAAAATCTTTACAAATAGGGAAGGGTGGAGAGGGTGAAGGGAGGGCAAGGGAAGGGAAACAAAGTCAGAATCAAGAGACTCATGTAATGGTACAAGATCCCAATGATGAATGTAACTATTTTATACCTAAAAGGTACCAATAAACTTAATGGAAAAAAAGAGAAAAGAATGAAGATGAGGTGAGAATGCCATAAGGATAAGAGACTGCTCTTCCACACATGCTAAAGAAATGATAGCTAACACAGCACCTGGTTTTGCCTTTCATTTGAGCTGTAGTTTCAATAATAACACCAGAATAAGTACCATAAAAATTATTTTCTATTTGGTGAAAAATAGATTAGATTAATTATAAGTTGAAAAGTTTTCAGGGGCTGATGTACAAGAGAAAAATCTTGACTAGTGCTCCTTGGTGTGCTCTGTGGACCAGTGCTGGCCACAAAACTATTTCTAGTCCATTGTGAGAAAAGGAGCTTGAGGCAGAATAGCAGAATGTAAACTGACTACATAGTCACTAAACATTATTAGTTAAAAGGAGGAATTTTTCATAATACTTCCTCATTGAAGAAAATGCTATGTAGATTTGCATTCTGGTACCATAGAAATATTCTATATCTCTTATACTGGTTATAAACATTCCATGGACCTGCTATGAACAACAATGAGCTACAGCAAATGACAGAAAACTAAGGCCTGTGGGCCAGTTCTGACTTACTGTCTGCTTTTGTAAATAAAGTTTTATTAGAACTCAAGCGCATTTGTTTTCTGATTGTCAATGCCAGCCATGCCACAACAAAGCCAGAGTACTTGCCACAGAGACCATCTGGTTCATAAAGCTTAAATACTTACCAGCTGGCCCTTTATAGAAAAAGTTTGCTGACCATGGAGCTGGAGAATAAATACTATCCAGGCAAGTTTTTGATAAAGAAAATTGAAAATCTGAAATATAATCAATACAGATACATGGATAATAAAATATATCCAAATGTGAATGTTAGTCCTGTACAGTGTCATTGGATGCATGACCTTCTGTGAGAAATGTCATGGTCTTTGTGAATCTTTACAATGGAAACTATATACAACTGAATAATAACTTATTCTAACCAGGTTCTCTGACTTAGATATCAAGAGTAATTACATATTCTTAGGGAAATTGTAGCAACCGGTCAGGTTTTAAACTGAACAGTATTTCATCTGGAATGTTACAGACAATAGAGAGCTTTTATTCCCTTTTCTTACAGTGATGAATGAATTCCACATCTAGAAAGACTTTTTATTTATTTTTACAAAGGTAGAACAACTTCTAAAACCAACCTAAAGAGACCTTCAAATTTTTAAAAATAAGATTATGCCCTTGATATATAACTACATTTCAGAAAAGGTAAGTTTACAAAGACATAAATAAAACTGAAAAAAGACATGTTCCTATTAATTTGAATTATTCAGTTGAATCATAAGCTGTTTATCTCTTTCAATCTATATTACAATATATGGTACTTTCTATTCTTTACCTAAAAAGACAAAAACATCAGGATAAAATTTTATTTAAAATTGCATTTAATTTGAAGAAACAATGATTTATGTGTATAAATAACTATAATTAAAGATATATGTGCATTAGTAAGATGGAGAAAAAAAGAGGAAAAAAATTCTTCCTATCTTGATTACTCAAGTGGAAAGGAAATTTTGATTATTTATCACATCCAGAATAGCTAAATGTGTTAAATAAGTATCACTTTATATAGTGTATGTGTTAAATGTTCAAATGATCTAAACAATTTTATCGTGTGAATGGATGTGACTTTTTAAACATGTAGGCCAGTAGAAACCACTAATATTTTTTGCATTAACAAGCTAAGTGCTTTTCTTTCAAACCACTAGAGAAGTGTCCAGAGATTGGTACAACTCAGTGATCAATAATTAAAAAGAAAAATGTTCAACTTTCTTTTACAGCTCACTTTCTAATATTAGAAGTGATCAGTCTATCACAAGGAAAGATCATTTTCCACTCATACAATTTGAGATCAAAAGACAAGATTTGACAGCCCTCCAGGGAGTCATAGGTAATGCAAATATCGCTACTTGCACTGTCTCACCTTTGACCACACTCCTCCCTGGATGGTGGACAAGCAAATATGATGAATACAAACAAGGCCAGTCTTGCAGAAGAAACTTTGCTTAAAAAAAAAAGCCTGCAGCCTGAGGGGCATGGGGGGTGGAAGCAATGTATTCTCATGGAAGGAATCCATGTTATGCTCTAAAGTGAAAATAATAATTTCAGAACAGTGAGGTATGAATATATATGTCATCAAAGCACACAAACACACCTAAAATGCTAACATTTACTATTCATGGGAATAAATGTAAGTAGAGGAACAATAGACACTTTCACTGTTTGCTTTATGTGCTTCAGTGTTGGGGTATTTTTTTTTTTTTTGGAAAACCACCTTCTATATTTAAAAATAAACTAAAATTACATGATAAAGGCTTAAAATCATACATTGCCACTGCAAACAAAACATAGGGGACTGTTTGACAGTTTTTATAACATCCTGACCTTTAAGACCTGGTCACAACCTGTAGCAATTTATTTTATCTAATCATCAGGCAGAACATTGGGGGCTGGAAAGACAGAAAAGATATTGGTCTAGATGTAAGCAGTAATTAACTGGTGACTTCATATTAATTTCCCTTAGAATCAGTTTTCTTATCAGATAATTCATCTTGGTAGAATAGAACTAAAAAAGAATTATTATTTATATTTTGCATTTTATATGTCAAGAATGCATAAGAAAATAAAGCAAGTCAATATTTAAAGTATTTCTCAAGCAAACATACAAACAGTATCTTCACTTTACGTTTTCATCAGTGGAATTTTTCATACATATATAGTTTACTGATTTTTTTTTCAAAACAGGTAGGATCATTACTGTGTCCCATAAAAAAGAAAATAAGAGAATTCTCATAAGAAAGAAAATAAGGGCAGGTGTCCCCTTGCTCTGATCTGTCCCCTGCTAAACCTCTGCACTGAAATGAAGAAAGGATTTGACTTTCAAGTCAATGGAGGTGCCTCCAAGTCCTAAGACATGGCTAAGAACTCATTGAGTTCCTCAGATTGATTTCTGATAAGCAGGCGTTATTGAGAACATTTATTTTATGTTGTAAATGAGTGCAAATAGAGAAAAATGGTAGTTGAGCCATATGCTACATGCCTGGGAGCCAAGTGCCCAGAGATTCCGGACAGGGAGTGTAGTGTGAGGCTACATGGAGTATAATAAATGCTAGACAATCGACCTGAGTACATGACCCCTGAATGGTACTTGGCTGGCCCGGACCCCAAAATGACTTTCTCTCTACAAATATGATGGTCTTCATTAAATACAATGGATATTAAATTGAATCCCTCTTCACTCTTTAATTAAATATAGCTTTGAAAAGAAGGAGTTGTGGGAAATTTTAAAATTAAATTAAGACAAGTTTCCTGACTTCAAAGATTATAATCTAGAAAAGACTATAGAAAAAATAATAATATTTAAAATGTACAGCAGAATTGAATAAAAACCAAAGATGAGATTAGCACAATCAGCATTACAGGCATCCAGAAGAAAGAGTAGCAGCCATAGTATAGTGGACTGGGCTTATGGATTTGGAAGTTTTTGCCTTACCATTTAGCCTTTAAAAATAAGTGAGCTTTCAGGAAATAAATTAACATCTCTAACCTTAGTTTACTCATCTACAAAATATATATACTATTACCTCTTTCAGAGGGTTAAGGATTAAAGGATATATGTATATTTCACATGGTCTGTTCTCCCTCACACCAAGGGTCCATTTTAACTGAAAGTTTGATTCCTGGTGTGGAGCTTTTGGGAAGTGATGTGGACCTTTTAGGGGTCAGGCCTAGTGGATGGTCCTTAGGTCACTGGTGCCATGACCTTAAAAGGAAATATGAGACCCTAGTCCCTCTCTGCTTCTGGTTCAAGACAATCGCTGGCTTGTTCCTGCACATACTCCTCTTATTGTTATTGGTGCCATTAAGTCACACAATCCACGAGTGACCCTCACTGAGCCTGCTCTATGATGCTTCGACTTTGAGCCTTCAAAACTGTAAGCTAAACTAACCTCTCCTTCTTCTTAAGTGCTTGTGTCAAGAATTTCATTATTGCAACAAAAACCTGACCAACACAATTATCAAAGTCTAGGAAAGTCAAGAATTAACTTATTAGAAAAAAAAATATGTACAGGACAGAGCAGGGCAAGAGAGAGAATGATAAGGATAGCTTTTAAGGGGGGAGGAAAAAAAAAGTTTAAGGTACATGAATAGCAAATACACAGGAATGCCTGAAGAACAGAGAAGATCTTCAAGTTAACTTACTACCAAAATGTGTGAGGTATATAGATAGTTATGTATGAAGCAAGAGGTTAGAAAAATAATTTAGCATAAATGCCAGACTAAGAAGTTGAGACTTTATTTGATAGATCATAAGAAAACACTGAAAGTTTTGGGGTTATTTACTGCACAATCTGAGACATATTAGTGAAACACTAAAAGTTTGTGGGATGGTGCAATGGGGAAACCTTGAAGGTGGCACAGTCTTTTAATAAATTATTGGAAAGGTAGAGGTAAGAAAATTTGAAAATGAGACGCACATTACCTTTACTCCAGGGATTATGTGTCTAGGTTCTATTGTACACAAATTCTGGTACATTTACATGAAAATATCTATAAAGAGAAATCATGTGCTTATTTAAAACACTGATATTGTTTAAAAAATGAAAACTACCTATTATCAAGGAAATGTTAAATCATAACACATTCGTACTACGCAATGTTACTCTGTCATTAAAAAAAGCAGGAATAGCTTACATGAAGTGACATGGAAATATTTCTAAACACGTTCAATGAAGACAAATAAGAAATAAAACAAAACTTCACACTAAAATGTCTAAATATATTTGTGCATGAATATACACAAATAAATATGATTTGAACTGGAAGGATTATACCACTAATCAACAGAAGTGAACTCCAGGAAAGGAGTAAGTGCACACAGAGAAATGAAGGAGCATTTTTACATTATTCACTCAACAATTGAATGCTGTACTGGGAACAAAAGTATACCTGAGCCAGAAAGGTAAATGTCTTCATATTAACTGAATTTTATTAATAAAAAATTGATAATATATAGATAAAATATTGTGTGAGCATAAGTATTAAACAGAAAATTAAAATGTAGTAATGTAATAGGGAATAATTTACTACATATTTTAGTTTCCTATTGCCACAAATTTAGTGACTCAAAACTATAAAAGCTTTTTAACTCACTTCCTATGGGTAAGAAATCAAAACACAGGATTTCCTTGGTCCTCTACCCAAGTCTCAAAAGGTTGCAATAAAGGTATTGTCAAAGCTGATTCTTGATTTTGCCCAGCTTTACTGAGAAATAATTAACAAATAAATATTCCGTATTTTGATAGTTTTTATATACATTGTGCTATGATTACCACAATCAAGCTAATCAACATACCTATCACCTCATGTAGCCAACTTTTCTATAATAAGAATACTTATATTTCAAGTATATAATAATCTTTATTATTTTATTTTTATTTTCATTTTTATTAGTACAGGTTTGCAGTACATATTTTCATTACCTGTGTCCAGTTGGTACGTGTACATAACACATTTAATTCCTTTTTTCATCCCCTTTCTCTTCCCTCCCACTCCCTTCCATCTCCTGATCCCCTTCCCATGTGAGGAAGATCTATCTCCCTACTTCCTATTATCTATCTTTTATCTTGCTCTTTATTTATAATTTGGGTTTCTTATACAAGAGAACTATATGACATTTAAGCTTGTGTGTCTGATTTATTGCACTTAACATTATGCTGTCAAGGTGCATCCATTTTCCTACACGTTTATCTTTCTTTATGGCAGAGTACTATAGTACTCCATTGTATATAAATACCACATTTTCTTTATCCATTTATCTGTTGATGGACATATATCCTGCTTCCAAGAGTTAGCTATTATTCCAAGATTTAGCTATTTAGTATTATGAATTATGCTGCTATAAACATGAGTACACAATTGTCACTGTAATGTGATATTTTTAACTCTTTCAGGAACATCCCTAGAAGGTAAATAGTTAGGTCAAATGAAATTTGTAGGTTTGGTTTGTGAGGAATCTCCATATTGATTTCCATAGTGGTTATACTAGTATACATTCCACTAACAATGTAGAAGAGTTCCTTTCTCCTCTGTAGCCTCATAAGCATTTGTTATTATTGGATTTTACTATGGCCATTCTTTTGGAGTAAGACAGAATCTCAGTGTCATTTTCATTTCTCTAATGGCCGGAAATGTTGAACATTTCTTCATGTATTTAGTGGCCCTTTGTATTTCTTCTTTGGAGAAATGTCTATTCATTTCACTTGTCCATTTATTGATTGGGTCTTTTATTGGGGAGGGTATAATTTGTGAGTTCTTTATATAGTCTACATATTAGTCTTCCACCTAGAAAATAGCTGCCCCCAATTTTTCCCATTCTGTAATATATCTTTTCAATCTGTTAGTTGTTTCTTTTGCTGTGCAGAAGCTTCTTTATTTGATGTATTCCAATTTGCTGATTCTTGATTCATGTAACTGGAGTTCTGTTCAAAGTCCTTGCCTACACCTATGAATTCAAGAGATCACCTATTTTATCTTCAAGCAGGTTAAGTGTTTCTCTTTTTATTTTTAGTTCTTTGATCCATTTTGATTTTAGTTTAGTACACGGTAAGACACATGGGTCTAGATTCAATTTTCTGCACGTGAATAGCCAGTTTTCCCATCATCATTTATTGAAGAGGCTATTTTTCCTCCAGTGTATGATTTTGGCCCCTTTGTCAAAGATCAAATAGTTGAATGTGTGTGTGGTTGTTTCTGCATCCTCTATTCTGTTCCATTGATCCTCATGTCTGTGTTTGTATGAGTCCTGTGCTCTTTTTATCACTATAGCTTTGTAAGCTTCAAGTCTGGGATTGTGATACTTCCTACTTTGCTCTTGTTACCCAGAATTTTTTTTTTCCATTCTTGGTCTCTTCTGGTTTCTTATTATTGTAGATAGGTAAGTTAATTAGATGTCTTGTAGGCAGTTAGACAGGGCCTCCCTTAAGGCGCCAGCCCTCCAGGAACCAACACAGCAAGAAGCCAACATGGAGAATAATTGAGGCACATTCACTGGTTAGCATTATAAAAAGGAAAAGAAGTACTACTTCCCCTAGAGATAGATAGCAGTGATTGATATTCTAAATGGGAAATTCCTTGTATGTGATTTGTCTTTCCATTTGATCTCCATTTAATCAATATTACCTGGGTAACTGTACTTGTAATCTTATTGGTTGGTCATGGTTTTGTCCCACCTCATGCCCACCTTGTAAATTTCCATTGGGTCTTATAGTTTTGTCCCACTTTGTACCCCTCTCACCACATGGCTTTGCTGTATAAAACATCTTTGAAAAGTGGAGTGGGTGGGAAACCCACTTTCCGGTCCCCTTTCTATCTCTCTTAGACAGAAGCTTTCTTTCTCTCAATAAATTTTTCCTACTCTTAACCTCCAATGTCCCTAGAATTCATTCTTTGATTTTAGAGAACACAAACTCATGTTTTGGATATCTAATAGGTTTGGGAGTTACTTCTCTTCCCCCTATATCATTATGAACAATATTGTATATTATTGTTAACTGCAGTTATCCTGCTGTACAATAGGTCTCTAGAATTTGTTCAGCTTATCATCAAACTGTATCCATGACCAATATTTCACCATGTCTTCAACTCTTTAGACCCTTGTAAGCACCCTTCTACTCTTGATTCTATGACTGTAACTTTTTAGGTTCCATAAGTATGATCATGCAGTATTTGTTTTACCGTGCTTAATTTAATTAATTTACCATGATGTTTCCAAATTCCCTCATGTAGTCTTAAATATCAGGATTTTTTTTCTTCTTTAAGGCTGAATGGTTTTCTACTGAGTGTACATTCCACTTTTTTTGTTGTTTTTAGTGGTACTGGGGATAGAACTCAGGACCTTGCACTTGGGAAGCAGGCACAGCACCACTGAGCTAAATCCCTGGCCCTCCTCATTATCTTTATCATTCTTACATCAATGGAAACTGAAGTTGTTTCCCTATCTTGGCTATCATGAATAATGCTGCAGAGAAAAAGAGAGTGCAGAAATCCTCATTGGTTTTATTTTCATTGGATATATATCCAATAATGAGATTGTTAAATCATATAAAAGTTCTATTTTTAATTTTTGGAAGAATCTCCATATTGTTTTCCACAGTAGTTGCACCAATATACATTCCCTCCAACAGTGTATAAGGCTTCTCCTTTCTATATATATACTTTTTTTCTATATATGTTGTCTTGTCTTTTTGATAATAGTCATTCTAACATGTGAGTTGATAGATCATTGTGATTTTGATTTGTATTCTTCTGGAGTTAAAGGCCCTCCTTCATGCTTCCTAGACTGTTGGTAGGACTCATTTCCTATGGCTATATGACTAGGAAGCTGGCTTCTCACTGGCAGTTAGCCTGAAGCTGTCCTCCATTCCTAGAGATCACCCATCATCCCATACTACATATGCATGAGCAATCTAAAACATGGCAGTTCATTCTTTTCAGATCAGCAGGAGACTCTCACTCCGGTCTGGTAAGGCAAAGTCATATACAATAAAATATAATGATGGGAGTGGCATCCCATGACCTTTACCATATTCTATTGAAGAGAAACAAGTCACAAATTCTTCCCACACCCAAAGAGAGGGGATCATACCAGGGCATGACTCACTTGGATTTTCCATGGTGATCAAAAAAAGCCTTCTGAATAAATATTTTGGCTGAGATCTAAAAAATTAGAAAAAGACAGCACCTGTGATCCTCCACAAAAAGCTCCCTGGACTGGTGGATATTCCCCATCGCTGGAAGCATTTCTGGCTCAGAGCCTTCAGTTGTTAGTCCTCTCTTGAAATTTTTTCCACTGAAGGGAACTGCCTTACTGAAGATCACACCCCTTCCAGGAGCATCTTTTATTCAATAACTGTTAATAACGAAGAACAAAGGCCTGATCCCCTCAACCCAATGCCTGAAAACTCTGAAGGGCCAATCCAACTTCAAAGATCCCCGTGGGGCTGCCTAAGGACTTCACTGAGCTGTGTTGCAGTCCAGCTTCTCACTGTACCTAATCCTGCTTTCCTCTCCTGTGCAACATTGACCTGAGAGAACTCCCTAATAAACTCCCTGCATCCTAATTTCTGCTTCAGAGTCCGTTTCCTGGGAAATTGAACCACCGCACTAGCTGTGGCATGATTAGGATTATGAACATTCCAGGAACAATATGCGGCTAGTTTCAAGTAGAAAGGACAAGCAATGAAAAAAAAAAAAAAAAAAAAGGTGAAACTAGTTAAATTGTACTGAAGGAATGGGTGCAGTTGAGATTAGAAAATTAGGCTAGAGGGGAAGTCAGTCTTAGGCCATATAGGCCAGGGTATAAAAGTTTAATATTTGAGTGTGATGGAAAGCCATTTATATTTTATTTGAGAATTAATAATTTAAGCATCAATAAAAAACCAATTGAAAATCAAGATGAAAACATGCAGATAAATATTTACCCAGAAAATAAAAAATCCTAGAAAAAGGAAATTTGAAAGTTTCTCTTACCAATACAAAGGATAAACAAGAGGAATAATTGAATATCTATTGTCATTTATTTATTATCTTTAACAAAGAAAACTGAAACCAGACTGAGATAAATCTGCATTTGCAAAATTATTGAGATCACCACATATATTTAAATATAGAACTTTTGAACAGGCATTTTCTTTGTGAACAATACTAAGATTGCTGACCCACTAAATGCAGCAATCTAACAGGAAATAGTAAGAATTTAAAATCTAAAATCTTCAATCCTTTCAAGCTGTGCAATGTATCCCTGCAAAAGTAAGTCTTTTCTCTGCTGTGCACAAGATGAAGAATGCTCTATAATAGAAGGCAGCATTATCAACAATGGGTTCCATTAAAGAGCAAAGGAATCTGACACAACAGATGTTTGAAAAGTGTTACTGGAAGACTTTCATATATTCCCCATTCCATTTCTTTCTACTTAAAGACAATTCAAATAGCTTGCTCTGCCCTATATGACAAGATATATTGAAATGTAACCTTGACAGAAATGAAACTGCAATCTCATTGTGTAGGATGCTTCCTGCCAAATGCCACTAGCAACTTAAGATTCTTTCTCAAGTATACAGATGAAATTTCTTGAAAATTTTTATCAAGAAAAGTCAAACATTAGATTTCTGGAACTTAAAATGGAATTATATTAAAATTTTAACAAATTCTCTACATACACTACTTCAAGTGATATGAAAATGTAATTCAGACGGATCTTAATTACTTTTAACTATGTATGTAATGAATTATATAGTCTGTAAACACATGGATGAAAAATACTTTACCTTGTTCATTCATCAACTTACTTTTAGAGCTTTGGTAAAATGAGTTAACTTTAAATGCATTTGGTATTTATTAGTGATGAGGGGAACTAACCTACGTAAAGAATTCTTTACAAGGTATTGTCCTAGATATTTAAAAATCCTATAAAGCAATAAAAAGTTCAGTGATATGAAATACCTTACCAACATTATACAACCAGTAAATGGCAAATACAGGAATAAAACCCTGCCCTTTCCATGTTGCACAGAAACGAACTACTCCTAGCCATCCATACCAGGGTTACTCCTGTCCAGATCACTTTTTCTGTGCTTCCATTGGAATATTAGGATACCACACTAGACAGAGAAGTAAAGGTATCTGTTACATTTCATCAGAAAAAGCCATTACACACTTACAGCTGCAGTGCCATAGAAACATTTATTAAAAGGTAGTCACCACGCTGATTTCAGCATCTTTATTTAACAATAATTTATTTTCTAAAATCTCCTGTTTAGAAAAGCTTCAGAATTCTAAAACAAGATAAATTTAATTACATCTGTGAGAAATGTAATATGTGTCCGTAAATGTGTATCACTGAGTGGAAAAGGAATTAAGTATAAACAGCCACAAAGGAACTTTTGAGAGAAATGGAAATTTTTTAAAACTGGATTTAGTGAAAGTTACACCACCCTATTAAGTTACTAAATTTGTTGAACTGTACTCTTACAATGTGAATTTTATGGTATTTGTTATACTTCAATAAATCTGTTAATAGGAAAAATAGGGAAAATATAAATTACTGTTAAATAGGAATAAATGTGAATACAGTAATACAAGTAAATGAGTGTTGTATTCAACGTAAAAAGGAATACAAAGATAGATTACCTGAATTTTAAGGGAGTGAGAACTTGGGACCTAAAGAAAAAACATAGGAGAAAAGTGATAATACCCTTAAGTGTTTTGTAGTACTGTTACAATTATGTTGCACCATGGCAAAACGATTATCTAAATTCATCATCACGAACTCTTCATTGTGTATTCCCATGAGAAAAAAAAACAAATGTAGAAGGGGGAAGTGATTTATCAAGACCACATAATTCATTTCAGAGCTTGATTTTATACTTAGCATAAAAAATATAATTCTTGCTCTAAAGAAAGTAGAGATGCACTCTGGGTCACTCTGGTACCATTTTATTTCTAAACATTTATTCACTCAATAAACATTGGTAGAGTTACTGCTATATGCTAGATATGGCTTGCCATTTCATACTCATGTATAATCTCTGAAGTTAAAAAAAACTATAATTGTAATTTTGCTGTAATGTTTTTCCTTAGACCTTATCAGTACATGGGGAACGTATCTGTTAATGTTCTCCAGATAAACAGAACCAATAGGATGGATGGATGGATAGATAGATAGATAGATAGATAGATAGATAGATATAGAGAGATACTGAAAGACATAGAGAAAGAGATATATTATGAAGGATTGGTTCATGGGATTATAGAAGCTGAGAAGTCCCATAACCTGTTGTCTACAAGCTGAAGAACCAGAAAAGCTGGCGATATACTTCTAATTCATGCCCAGAAGCCTGAGAATAAGCATGGGCAGGACAAGATGGATGTCCAGCTCAACCAGAGAGCAAATTCACACTTCCTCTGTCTTTTTCTTCTATTCAGGCCCTCAAAAGATTGAATGATGCTTGCCCACAATACTGGAGGTATATCTTTTTCATGGAGTCTACTGGTTCAAATGCTAATCTCTTCTGGAAACATCCTCACACACATACCCAAGACAAACTCTTTCTTCTACAGCTGAGACACCCTTCTTTTCATTCCCTTGGACATCAGAAGTCCAAGTTTTGTGGTCTTTGTGGACTCTGGAAAATGAACCAGCAGCCTATTGTGTTCTCAGGTCTTTGCCCTGGGACTAAATTACAACATTGGCTTCCCTGATTCTGAGGCCTGCAAACTTGGCTTGAGCCACAATTCTGTCATGCCAGGTTATACAATTACCTAAACAGATTTCCCTCATAAGTTTCTTTTCATCTATCTATCTACCCATCTATCCTATTGGTTTTTCTCTCTGGAGAACATTGACTTATTCTTTGCTATGGGTCTATCATCTGCCTGAGACAGTACTCCAACAAGGCATAATTCTCTCTGTACTATGTTTTTATTGTGTTGTGGTTTTTTTGTACTAGGGATAGAACTCAGGTTCTTGCGCTTGCAGGGCAGGCAGCAGAACCACTGACCTAAATCCCCAGCTTAGAGTTTTAAAAAATATAACTGTAGTAAATATATCACTCGATAAACTTTTCTAATATATGAAATTAATTATAAATTTACATGCACATGTAATTTTATAACATAAGCTTTGTGCTTATAAATAAATGAATCCATAAGTAACCCAATGCTCAGTATCTCTAATTGTTTAACCAATCATATCTGGTTTACACCTCAAATTTAAATTCAGGTTTTTCAAATAGTATATCAAATTTTTTACTGAATTTAAGGTCAAGCAAAAGGATAGAATCAAATACATCTTCCTTAAGTAGATCAAAACAGTTCACCTTTGAAATAAAATTTATGTTGTTTTGTTTTGTCTATGTAATGTTTTCTCTGGCTGTTAAAGAGAAAACCACAGGAGTCAAGCACCTCATTTATTGGAAAGCTTGGTAAATAACCATACTAACAGTGTTCTTCATCTAAGCTTTGAAGAAAACCTCATCACATAGCTTAATTATCCATCTAAATTTTATGTTGCATGTAATTCACAAATGGTATTACCTTAGGTTTGGGACATTGTTAAATCGTATTCTTGATCTTATATTTAAGTGTGAAGATTCAATTTACACTTGGCTTTGTATTTTTGTATTAAATATAGAAGAATAGAACATTTATAATTTGATGATATTGGCTAAAACTTTGGCCTAACTTCATCTCAATTTGTCTTACAGTTGAAATCATTAAGCTTTTCTGTATTTGTTAAAAAATTACCTACAAAATCATATTTTTAAAATACACGTTAACATCTTCCAAAACAACACAGGTAATGTGTCTTAAATGAAGATACAAATTGAACTAGATCCTCCTAACATCTAAAACAACTCAGGGTTCCTAAGCTATTTCACTAGGAAAGCTGTATAAATGAGCATATAAGAGTTAATAAAGAACCCGCAGCCTGTTGAGCTGTTTAGGGAAGCAAAATAATCTGGAACCAATGTAGGATACTCAAAAAATGTAGCTTGTGAAAAGAAAAATACATTCAGTGTTTTTGATGTGTATCATTATTGAAAAGTGTCATACATGATAAATGAAGTGTAATGCATTTGAATAAATATATAGTGATATTTTATGTTAGTAATTTATTCATTGATTTAAAAATACATCCTAAGCGTGTCGGTAGAGACATTGCACTAAAATCTGGGAGAAAATAAATAAAATAAAACAGACAGAAATCCTGCCTTCACAGCACTTGCTTCTCCAGTTAAGGAATGAATAAGGTACAAAATAAATGAAATAAGTAGTATGACATATGGTATAAAAGTGCTGTGGGAAAAATAAAGCGCAGGGAGGGAGGATGGAGAATGATGAAGTGATCAGAGTTTAGTAAGATGATCAGGAAGACCTTACTGAAAATGTAACATTTGTACTCTGGTCTGAAGATGAACTAGCCAGTCTTATGGCTACCTGAAAGAAGACAAACAGGATGAGGGAAAAGCTATTGCAATAGGCCTGAAGCAGGAGTGTGCATACCAGGAAGCTAACATAAATAGAGGGGAGAGAACCAGGGAGAAAACTAGAAAGGAGGACAGGTCTGAATGCAGTTGTGTGTGTTTGTAGAGCTTTATAAGCCATTGCAAGACTCTGACTTCTGGTCTTAGTAACTAAGAAGGCATTGAGTAAGATGCAAGAACTTTGCATAAAGAAGTAACATCATGAACTGGTTTATACTTTTAAAACTATAATTAAAAATCAAATATAGGAAGGAAGGGCAAAAGGACTGAGACCCATGACTGGAACCAGAATATTCTGTAATGTAGGAGAGTTACTGAATGGACCAGGCCATAGTTGTGAATATAAGAAATGATGACAATGTAGTCTAAAGTCAAAACCAAGAGAATTACCATCCATACTGGATCAGACAGTAGGAGAAAGAGAAGAGACAGAAATGATGAGATTATTTATCCTGAACAACTAAAGGGATACAGAAGTCTGAAGAGGAAGGAGTTTGGTGTGAAAAGGATAGTGGAAAGTCAAGAATTTAGTTTTGCACATGTAAAGTTTAAGACTGCTCCTAGGCAGCAAAAAGGAGATGTAGAATAAATAAACTCGAACAGAAATTCTGTGTATGTGAGAATTTAGATCAGTCAATGAATTATTTATCAATAGATAGATAGACATACACTCAGACACATCCATTTTTAAGGTTATGGAACTGGACAAACACTCTAGAGCAGAGAGTTTAGATAGCTAATGAACTAAGAACAGGGTCTAAATTCTCAGGGACTACAATTAGAAGTTGAGGAACAATCAAAGAGACAAGGATTAAGTTACAATACAGATACATTTTTAAATGCTTAACAGGAACATTCTGTCCTTCCCAGCCCCTAAGAGTTAAAGGACCTGCACACATTTGCCATGAGAATGGAAGATACACAACCTAGAACTAGCCACAAGTAATTGCCACACCTACTACCTATGTATTGTCTTCTACATTTTAAAAAGGGAGTCCAGCCCTAAAACTGGTTAATGCAGCTAATAATTTAGAACCGCAATTCAAACACAACTGCAAATCCAGAAATTGTAGACAACATTATCATACCTTCTATGTGCAAGAGACTCTGTTAGGCACTGATGAAATAGGAAATGAATATATGAGCTCACATCATTGAGATGTCTGTACCCCAAGCAGTCAAGAAAATAAGGAATCATGACATATATATATGGCAATTTCACTCATCTCAAAATCTTTAATTTGTCAATTTATGAAATTGTGCTTATTCATTAAGTATTCAGTAAGTGGCCACTGGATGCCTAACATAGTATTAATCACAAAAACAGCCAAAAGTATAGGCAGAGAAAACAAAAAATAATGTGATGAAAGAAAAAAATGTTTCTAAAAGAGCATGCACAGAACTGTTTTGGGGAGGAATTAAAAGGATGTAAAATATGTAGCATTCAGAGTTGTTCATGTTTAAGGAAATGTTCTACATGCATAGATTTAAGAATATACATAACTGTTAGCTAAAAGTTCTGAGGAATAAGGGAAGGGTTTTTCTATACTGCCAGAGAAAAAAAGGCACTGAAAGTGTTTATATCTATCCTAGATTTTCTATGTCAAAAAAGCTCATAGTTACTGTATATAAGTAAGAGAAAACTCGAGGAAAATTGAAGGAACTGGCAGAGTAGGAACACAGGTCCTGTTACCTGTCCTTTGGGCCTGAAATCATTACAAGATGTCTGACGTTTGGTCTACATGCATTATCACTACTTGTCTTTAATTTCAACTCACCAAGTGTTTGTTGGTGGTAGTGGTGGTAGTTGGTTTTCGTTTATCTGTGGTGCTGCTGACCAAACCCAAGGCCACATGCATGTTAAGCAGGTGCTGTTACACAGAGCAACACCCCAGCCTGCAGCTCAGTGAAGGCCTTAATGAGTACAGATGGAGATTGTGTGTGTGTGTGCGCACGTGTGTGTGTGTGTGTGTGTGTGTGTGCGCGCGCGCGCATGCGTATAGGTGTGTGTTTCTTTAGTACATTGGAATGTAACAGAAATGAGATCTTGGACAACTCTAATTTCCACCTTTAAAACGTAAATTAAAAGCCAGGTTTGGTGACACACACCTGTAATCCTAGGAGACTGAGGAAAAAGGATCGCTGAGAATTTAAGGCCAGCCTGGGCTGCCTAGTGAGTTCTAGGCCAACCTGGGCTATATAGCGAGATCCTGTCTTAAGAAAAAAACAAGTAAATTAAATTGCTACATTTTGTTACAATTTTGACAGTGAAATCAAATAATACAAATTTATTTTAAACATTTTCAACCATGAAACTAAATTTCTCACAAAGGTGTTCATAAATCACATGTCTCCAAGATACTGTATCTTTATTTAGCCCAAGCATTTGGTACTTGAGTATTAAGTCTCATTGGCTTGGATTTTAGCATTGCTGAAATATTTTAAAATAAACAGAAGGTTTGTAAACATGAGGTTTAAAAAAAAGAAAATGTAACCTCTTAGTTGATGAGGGAGTACCAAGCAGCATATGGTAGGATCAATGTTGAGTCTAGTTTTATTTGATCTGGTTTATAGATGCAGTGAACAGGGAGGTGGGAGAGTTTTATAAGCAAAAGTTAATTTCCAAAATGATTAAGGTAATGATTTTCAATTTAATCTTCCTATATCTTAAGATTAGTTTTTCCTACCCATACACCAACAGGAAAATAACCTTTTTTTTTTTTTTTTGGTACCAGGGATCGAACTTGGGACCTTGTACTTGCGAGGCAGGTGCTGGAACCACTGAGCTAAATCCCCAGCCCCCAAAAATAACCATTTAATGATAATATTTGTATTAGAAATATTAGTAAACTAATAAATTTATGATCATTTTTGTTGGTTAAATGTGATCACTATCAACATTAGCCTGAAAATGTTGACCACTGGACTATAATTTAAAGTTCATGCTCTGTACTATTCAGTTGTTTTGTTTTGTTTTCATGATGCTCTGTTAGAATGAAATATTTGGCATTCATTAGTGAAGTATTCCTTATTACAGCCAAAACCAAATACAAACCAGTTCCTTCCTCAAGTTACTTAAAAATGAGCAAACTATGGTAGGAAGGAAAATAAATATGTGCGCTGATAAGGCATAGTTTCTTTAAAACTGTATAAAGAAATAATAAGGTACAAACAATTGAACAAGTAATTGATGCGACAGAGAAGTCAGGAACAATTCTTCAAAGGAAGGGGCTTGTGAGTGGAGTCTAAAAAGGAATCTGAGACAGGCATAGAGCTACAAATAGCCGACTCTGCCTCCATTAAAGAAATTGTGTGTTTGCTATGTGATATGTATCACATTATGTATGATGTATGCATTATATATGTATAAACACATAATAAAAGAAGGTATGTACAAACATACATTATATATACACATCTATAGATACATGTATGCATTTTGGAGTTCTTTAGAGCAAGGCAGCCATTTTCACCAGTCCACGGATTGTCGTTACACAGATCTTTGCCCCTACATTTCTGATTTGGCTCACAGTTTTGTTTTATAAAATACTTACTCTGAGTGTTCTAAATTTGAGAGAAAGATAGTACTCTGAAAATATCTGAAACATAAAATTTTAATTTTGCTTTTAAATCATTTATATACAGTATTTTTCAAGTGCTGTAGTAAGTATAGCTACATGCGGTAACTTCAAAGACTTTAGTGCCACCTTCTGGTTCCTTTCTGTATGACAATCTGATGATAATTTTTTCATTTTGTTGTAGAAACTTTAAAAATCAACTATAAATTTTTTAAATCAACTATACGCATCTGTTTGACACTGTTTCTTTAGTTATTTATTACATTGGGACCAGAAATATGTTTAGTCCCCAGAAAGATGCACCAAAACAAATAATAAATGTATGTCTTTTGTAATATGCTAAATTTCTAAAACTGCATTTGTTTTGAAGAAGGATTCAGATGTGTAAACACAATACATGATTACAGGACCCCTTAATAAAAACAGAAAACATGTCAGTATCTTTGTCAACTTTTGTGTCAGACTGAAAAAAATCCTCATCTTATTGAATATCTGAATGATTTCATCTGTTTAGAAAAGCTATAGAATTTCCTGAATGAAGGGTAACTACAATAAATTATTTTTCTTGCTTAACCCCAAATTAAAAAATGAATGAACAAATGAGTGGAAGTTCCTCACCAACCATACTTCAATACTGTTGGAAGAGAGACCATTTGTCTGCAATCAAACCTCAGAAATGCTATAGCACATGAGAATGGCCCATTGGACTGCATATCCCACTTCTCATAAGGCTCTCAGGAACAGCTCACTCTGGTCTCAAAAGACCAAATAATAAACTCCAGAAACATCCTGTTTTGGCTCATAGTGTGTTTTTATTAAATGATTTCACTGTGAAGGAAAAGAGTTGCATGATACTTGGGAAGATCCATAATGAATGGCCCCATAGAAACCCACCTAGCGAATATCAAGTCTGACAGGGGTACTTGGTAAACAACTCTGTGAAGCAGACAGACTGTGCATCACTGTTGAGTAATCTATGACACTACCCAAATTAAGGCAGTTCAAGAAACAAAAAAAAATTCTTTTTTTTTGTTTGTTTGCTTTAAGCTCTTTGAGACCATCTGACACTGATTCAACTCTATTTTGTTACAGCAAAAATACATTAAATAATTATATTTCAGAAGGAATCAAAACGATTTTAATTAGAAAACATTTCTTGGGATCTTATCACTATCTTGAGGATGTTAAATATTATATTGACTGCCTCTTCATGCAACTGTCAGGAGACTAAAAATCTAAACAAAGTCACTAGCTGATTGTTTGGAGGTCTGTAGAACAAGCTCCAATGTTTGATCAGATCATTTAATTTACATCTCAAGGAAAAGATGTCATTTACTAAGTAGTAGTTTGAAAAGCAGAACTCAATTCAGTTAGAACTCTCTTTTCTACCTCCTATCCTTTTCTCTTTTGCTCACAGTACTTGAAAACTCCTGCAAATCCAATTCAGCCCCTCAAGCAGGGATGGAGCATATTTTTTGTCACCTCAGGAATCCTTCACCCACCTCAATTGCCTTCTTGATGGTAGCTACCATCTGTTTATCACTGTTTACTTGAGTGTCTTCAATAGTGTTCTTTTTGACATTTGGGAAGTAACACCTGTTTGCTGTAAAGCAGTGTCCCACATATGAAAATAGATTTAGTATTCCTAGACTTTAGCAATGAGTGCCAGCAGTGTTCACCAGCATTTATTACAAAAAACAAAATTCTTCTATGCCTTTTCCGATGACCTCCTGGAGAGATTGAGCCTATGAATATACATTGAAAAATACATATTTTTAAAATATTTTAAATACATATTTTTTAAAATATTCACATATCCTATGAGTTTATTAAGAATCTTTGATTTTAAATCAAGTAACATATAAGAGAAGTCTAAAGAGATGAACAAAATCACAATTTATGTTTTAAAACAATGTACAGTCTTAATATAAAACAAAATAAGGAAATAACTAGGAAAATTTTAAAGGCTATAAAGAGAAGGGTAAACCAGGCATGGTGGTGCATGCCTGTAATCCCAGCACTTGGGAGGCTGAGGCAGGAGAATCACTGCAAGTTCGAGGACATCCAGGGCTACTACATAGTGAGTTCAAAACCAGCCTGTACTACATAGTGAGACATTATCTCAAAGAGAGAGAGAGAGAGAGAGAGAGAGAGAGTCAGTTTTGAAGGAAGCATAAGAATAGCCCAGGAGATGAACATTCTAGTTAGTAGGGACAGAATACGTGAAATCTTGAGTGTGTAGAAAAGAATGAGAAATAGGCAGTGCCTGTCCTGTGTGACTAAGACAACAGGTTTCTAGATACACAAGCTTGAAGGTGGGAGAATAAGAAGTGGGAAAGGGAGAAGGGTATAGAGTGTTTTAAAGGAAAATTTTGAATTACCAATGGAATTGAACAATTTTATATTCCTCTGACTTTAAAAACCTTCTATGGAATCTCAGCTGCATTAAAACCATCAACCACAAATCTACTCACAAACTCTTTCCTCGTGTCTGATCCTCCTCCTTACGTTCACAGTGCCTTTTCAGTGCCTGGCCCCCAACTCCTTAACAGTTCTGCACCAAGCTCAGATTGAAAAGGCCAACAATGAACTCCTCACCTTTTCTTCCAAGGTAAATATTGCTTCTTCGGTCACTATTTAAATCGCAAAGAAACTATAACTCTCTTCTTTCTTTCAGGTTTCCCTGCTATCATACAAATCAGTCACTAATTCTTAATTTTTCTGAAAAGTATCTCCTTTATACGCTTTTCTCATAAATTCCGACTGTTACAATCCGGAAGTCTCGCTGGGTGCCGTTTGCCTCCTCTAACAGTTTCCCCGGCGCCTGTTTCCTGCCCTCGTCTACCATTCTCGGACAAGCCCACTGTGCGTATCTAACATTACACTGGTTCCTTTGTTCTTATTTTCAAAAACAAATTCCAGTGACAAAAACATTAAAAATCTTGCATTCAAAGCTCCCAAATCCTAGCCCTAAACTAATTCCTTAATTCTATCGAAAGATGATCCTTAACTTTCAGTGATACCTAGCTGATAGAAAATGATTATGATACTAGCTAAATATTGGGCATTTTGTACGACCTGACATTGAGCAAAGAGCTTTGTGTAAATTTTCCAATTTAGCCTTTGCTAAACTTGGTCAATGGACGCTTTTATTTCCTATTTTCCAGATGAAGAAACAAAAATTTAGAGATTACACAAATTACCCTCATTTTCACAGGGAGTAAATGATAAAGCTAAAATTTCAAGTTGTTTCTCATTCTTACTATCATGCTGTATTTCTCTCTCTCCATCTATATCTCTCTATAGCACAATTCTATCTGAATTCAATATTATTATGTCAACTGGAATGCCTCCATCTTTTCTTTTTCCATCAAAATTCAGCTCATTTGTCAAATCCTACTCAGGCCCTCCTTTCTCCATAAACACCCACCTACCGACTGAAGTGAAAGTCACCTCTCCCTCCTGCCAAGCCAGTGGTTTCGAAGGTTGGCTGCACATTGGAATCACCTATGGAGACTGATATAATTGGTCTGGGAGCCACCTGGGCATCAAGATTTTCAAATCTCTCAAGGTTATTCCACTGTGCAGCCAAGGTTGAAAATATTGTTCTAAGCACTTAAGTGATTTTTTTTTGTCAAACTCCAGCTCTTTTTGAAATTAGAGTTATAGACTTGCATGATTTGGAGATCAATTTCCAAATCAGGTTTTTTACTGTAAATGAGGACTTTGAATATGACTAGTGATATTCAAGCTTTTTTGGAAAAATACTTTGAAATCTTTTTGGGGAGAAAAATGGAAAAATAAGTTCAATTTCATTTCTGAAAACATAGGAGGGAAACATCAAGTCTTGCTAACATGCCTCTTTCCCTCATTGCCTCACTAGGATCTTTCAGGCAGCTACATGAAAACTTTACAGCATCAAAGATCAAAGCCTAAATATAATGACTTACAGACATTCTTTGTGTCTGCAATTGTCTGACAGTCTGCATTACTACAGCTAAATTCAAGATGAATTATCTACATGTTAGCTGCTAGAACTACAAAACTATTTATTTCCTAACAATGCATTATTTACTAATGTGGTTTCTTATAAAATTATTTTAATGAGAAAAAATAGTATTTTCAAATGGCCTAGAAATAACATCATATGCCAAACAGCTAATATTAATATTTCAAACTCACAATCACCTCTGAGGGCAAATACTAGCATATCCCTTTTGCCAGCAGAGAAACTGAGAGTTGAGGGGTTAAGAGACTCATCTCAAGTTGTGTTACAACTTAGTGTCACACTTCTAACTCTTAATCCAGTTTATTCTATTCCTTATAAATATTTTATGAGCCTCTCTTTTACCTGCCACCACGGGTTTAAAAACATTCCACTAATGAGTAGCAGAGAGCTGTCTCTTAGCTATTTGGAACAAAGTTCAGGAGAATTTAGCACAATAGACAATTCACAACACATTTCCAGAGATCAGCAGGTGAAAAACTAAATACACAATAGAGTTTTGCATTTATAAAAGGTAAAACATACTGTAGACATTTTTTAATAACAAATACAAAATTTTCTAACAAAAAGTGACATATTGATCTTGGATTCCAACTATCAAGTAAGATTAAAGAATAAATCAATGAAGAAAACCTGTTATTTCAAAAGATATCAAATATTAACAAAAGGAAGTAAAAATAGTATTCTGATATGGCCAGCTCAATTTTCTGAGAAAACTCAGCTAACCACAAATCATTTTTATTCCCAATTCAGTTTTCTTGTCTTTCCCCAACAGATCATTTATCTTACTACATAAGGATTAGTTCAGAGGTCTGCCATATTAAACTATCACAAGATTACAAGGGATAAAGCTACTGCATAATTTGAGAAACTTGTAAATAATCCATCAGGGAGAAGCTATCACTAAGTCAAGGTAATGACATACACAAGAAAACACAAATCTATCCACAGGGTCTGAATCCTTTCAATTTAATATGTCTTATTATTGTCCCCTGAAAGGCACATCATTTCCTAGAGATTATAGGATAATTTTTTAACAACCTGATTAAAAGGAAACCAGTAAGAACAAAACCAAAAGGTCTTATTTGAAAGACTTTACTTCAATATCAAATTTCTTTTTCTTTAATGAAAGTTATATCTGTCCTCAATTCTTAAATCTATGTAAGAAAAAAGCGTGTGAGGATTAGAAAGTTGGCTGGGTATATCTAAATTATGCAAATTTACAATATTTTTTCAGATTTAACACTTGGCTAATCATTTTATCTAAATTATGTATTTAGAAAATACCATTTTCATTCATTTTAAACACGAACATTATTAACTATTATTGATATCAAATTTAATTGAGAAAAATGTTTAAACCAGCTGGCATTTTAATAATCTAGGAGGAAATATGTAAAAGTATAATTTGGACATAATGTGTTAAATCTCTAAAGGCCTTTAGCACTGTTCTGAGGGATCTGGTCCAGGAATTTTAGGCAAAGGTTGTCAGTCAATCTTGGTCACAGCTGTTTGGACAAGTGTGGATGCTAGACTCTAAGGCAGTCATCTAAAGGTTCCTGTCACAGGACTCTGTCCTAAATTAAAATGCCTGCATATTGGATAGTGAATGTGATACATGAGAATATTAAGACAGCAGCAACAAAGGTTTAAAAATGTTGAGACAGAGGATAGGTAGGGACACAAAGTAACAAAGCTCAAAAGGAGAGAACTCTAAGTCCACCTTTCTGAAAGCAACGCTACATAATCAAGCTACCACCTGAATAATGTGGAACGCTGAACAGAGCTCCACTTTTCCCCAAGGCCTCCTGCAGAGTTACAGTTTCATTCTCATTGTGGGACCTGAATGTGCAGTATTTCAGGCTATTTCCTGATCTTCATTAATGAAATTCCCCATTTCACATTGTAACTGAACATACCTCTATTCCTTGCAGCCTCAGAGAAAAACATTAGGCCACGTGCATTAAACATCTTTAATTGAATGTGATTGATAGAGTTAAATATCCCTGGCTTCAGTGCTAGTTGCTCTGTTTAGTAGCAATATGAATATCTTTTCAGACTCTCCACTCCATTTCCACATAGATAATCTGCAACACTAAGTAATCCTAACTTGTATTATAAATTTCCAAGAGGCAGTATAGCACAGTGGGAAGAGCACAGATTCTAAGGCATTCATTCAAATTCCAACTCTACCTATGGCTCTGTGATCTTACATATGTTTCCATACTTCTCTGGATCTCAATATCCTCATCTATAAGACAGAGATATTAGTAGTATCTGCCTTATAGAGTGTTTGTAAAAACTAAATGAATTAGCATATGTAAAACATTTAGAACTTCAGTTGATAATAAGCACTGTATAAGAACCAGTTACTTTTAAATAGAAAACTAAAGACTGAAAGATTATATTCCAACTTTAAAACAGTGTTATGTACTTCAAAAATCTTAGTGGAAACTGGTGGTGTGTTTCACCCTGTATGTGTTCTCATTAGGATTATGCTACTGAAACATGAAGATGAAAATGAAAGCAACTCTCAAAAGATACCAATTAGGCACATCTGTTCATTACAAGTAATTCTGGATACAAGATTTGGCAAGGAAAATGTCCTCAGCTGAAATACTCTAAACCCTTCTATTATACAGACAAGCACCCTAAGCTATTCATAAAATTCTAGGCCCCAGGATATTCACTGGAGCTATTCATCAAATAATTTAAACAGCTGATAAAGAATTGACCGAAACAGAAATGATTGAATTTCTCTCCAAGGAGCCAGAGTGGGTCTCTGGCAAAAACAAGGAGCTGTTATGTCATGTCCAATTTATTTGGTCTAGTGATTCAAAGAACACACCGTTCCATCCATGATCATCATTTTCCCTTTCTAAGGTTCTTATATTCATTAGGTAATGTCCTTAGTTACCCTAAAGATTTCATGTTCATTACCTACTTAGATTGAATAGACTGGATGGCCTAGCAGAGTGATAAAACAATATTAGCAAACAGATGCTGGACTTTAGTGCCTTAAAGTGGCTTTCAGGGATGCTCTCAATGGCCCTGGCCCCTCCCCACCTGTGGCCATCAGCATCATGCTCTGTGCCCTTTTTTCCTTTGTGTGCTCAGGGATGGGTGGGTTTTATAAACAAGAGGATTAATGGGCCCAGGAAGAGATGCACTTTTACAGTAAGCACCATTGCAATATCCAGTTGTGCTTTATGTGCAGTTCATAGCAATCACTCCCCAAAGAGGCATTTCTTAAATACTTCTCTATTTTAAGATCCACATTTTGGTAATTTTATTAAGTTAGAAATTAAATACTTGCTGGCTAAAGTGCATCACAGACTGTGAACAAACTGTGCTGAGAGACCCTTTTAAAGTATATATTCTCTGAATTATTCAACAATATCTTTCCTCAATTGAATGCCAAGTAAAACTGGTGAATATTTGGAACATTCTGATCTTGTCTGGCCACAGAGATGAAAAAAACAAACCACAGCCAAAGGAATTTGAGGCATTTGTGAAAGAGTTAGAGGACTTCACTATCACAGATTTGACCCAAAAGTCATGTTTGTGCAACTTTTTAGTGAAGTTTTCTTGATAAAAATATATTGGAATTTTCTTTCCCATCTTCTAACAAAGAATATATCTTAAAGGTTATTCTAAGTGTGTATGGGGAAAGAGAAGCATTAAATATAGAAACTGCATTAAATTTGTGTTGTTTAGGCATTGACCAGTCTAAAACAATATATGGGCCCATCATGAAAGAAAGATATTAATGAAATGAAATATGTTTATTTCATCCATTGTTAGTATTGGCATTTCCATTCTTCCATAGTCATTTAGTAAAAGCAAACCAGGAAGGAAAATCAAGAAAACAAATTTCGAAAAGATTGAAGTTATATAAAAGGCCTTGAGTTTATTCTCTTTTTGACATGCTTGGACCTTCTTGCAAGTCATCTTTGTATCTCTTTTTCTTTACCCAAGAAATTTATCATCCTAGGAACCCCTGTATAAATGTGTCCTGATCTATCTTTTCTTACAAGAAAAACATTAGATATATTCAGAATCCTCTTTTTTAAAACTCTTGATCATTTCTAAATGTTAACAACTTTATAAGTTGATAGATGTCTGCATTTATGAGCCAGGTATATGTCTGTAGATAATTATATCACACATGTACATGCATCCATATGTATACATATATAGTCAAATATGTACTACTATATATCTAAAATACAGTTGATGAGTCTATGACCATATCTTTATAGCAATATCTACATAGTCATATAAAGAGATACACATAATACTTAATGTTTTCCAGATTTTGAATTGGGCCTAGCTGATAAAATATCCTAAGGTGAATGAATACATGTGTTCACATACCCAAAAACCAATGTCACCTACAGAGAGGTACATTCACATCCAAGTCTATGGATTGCAAATGAAATGATGGCTAAAACATACATTGATCATCAAAATCATATTACACCCAGAGAAAGCCTTAGAGAAGTAATTGTATCATTATTTCACATACTATAATAAACAGGATGATGAATATTAATCTTTATCTGATTTTTTTCTTCAAATCAAGGCAGAGAACTGTGAGGAAGTACCCTAAGGTAATAGTCATCAATCTAGCCTTTTCATTGTCTTTTTGTTTGTTTTTTCTCTGTACCTTTCTCGTGTATGGTACAATAAAGGAAATTACATCTCTCTTTCCTTCTGTTATTATCCAGATGAGTGGGAGAAAGAATATGTTGCTCTGGAAAATGGGTTGGTGATATTGTCAGAATATGTAGTGGGAGTGAAAATTGGGATGTAGCTAGAATGTGGATCACTGAATTGTAAATTACTCACAGAGTAAAAAGGCATTTTATGTGCATGGATTAAAATACATAGCATTTTTTGCTCTTAATATCTACATCAACTATTTCCTGGGAAAAGGAACTTTGCTTAACTTGGAGGATGCTGAACATTTACATGATGTAAAAGTCTTAATAATTAAGGTTCAACACCAAGTATAAAAACAGAGAGAACTATTTCTTTGTGGCTACATATAACTATCAATCTGATTTTTTTTATTATAGTCACCATGGCCTTTTATGACTGGTGTGATTTCAAAAAGAAAGCAGAAACCATGACTGAAAGAATGTTAAAATCTTTTATTGACCAGAGGGTATCCTCTGTGCCCTAGAAGTCAGGAAATACAATTTAACTCAGAAAGCACAGCTTTCATAAAATCTTATGAGTCAAAATTGTACACTGTGTTCTCCATGATGTTCCCAGTTGGGAGCCCTTCCCATTTCCATGACAAACAAAAGGAGCAAAAAAGATTGGCATCTTATGGAGGAGATTTTTTACCCCTTTCAGTGGTTCAAGATTTACAACACCATCAGTGTATTTATGATTTTGCTCTTTTGCATCATGCTCAGAATATCTAAAATCCACTTTGTAAGTAAGGTTTGTTCCATTCAGAATATGGGAAATTTAAAAAATATTATTATGAATAATTTGGGAATGAAACAAAGAAAAGAAAACTCTTTGCAAAAAAAATTTTTGGCCTTTCACTATTACATATAACTCCTAAAAGAAATTAAGTCTGACTCCAGAGAGAAAATGGGGAATTAATTCAGCAAATTCAGAATTATACTAACCATTTAATTAATCTTAAATTATATTTGATATAAGATTAATACTAGGGATTTGCTCTATCAAATCTCTGTTCTGATAACTTTTTAAGTATATTTTACAAATCTTAAGTGAGCTTCAGTACATGTCAGTGAGTAGTCAAGACAATAATTTTTAAATATCACCAACATTCTCAACTTCCCTTGTTATTTTTTCCTAAGCTTTGTTGCTCTTTATATAGTTAAAAAATGGCTACTGAATGCCTAATATATTCCTATGCGCCATATTGAAGATATGATAGTAAATAAGATAAATATAGGTTACTTTCCCAGAGAGTGATTGTAGTATTTTTGGAGAAACAGACAAGCAAGGAGTCAACTCCAGTGTGATATGTGTTTTGATAAGGAGGAGCACTATGTGAAGAGATTACATAAAAATGACTTCTAGGCTAGATCTCAGAAATTATAGAATTTCTAGATAAACGGGTATCTAAGCTGAATCTTTAGTGTTGAACTTTTAGGCAGATAAAGGAGGATAGGTGGTTTGAAGAAAAAGAATGAGATAGAGCAATGAGAGAAAAAAGCAAATAATAGGAATGATTCAGTAATAGAAGAATATGAAGCTAGAAGAGACAGTGAGTATAACTAATAAAACAAGGACCTTATGAAGAATCCTGGTGAGCAATGAGTTCTGTTGAGGAAGTATTCTCATTGCACTTGATAGAAGGAGAGAAAAAGTAGAATTAAAAATGCCATGACAAAAATTTGGGACAATTTCTCCACAATGATTTTAGATTTTCATATGAATAAATACAACAATTAGTATTTATTGACTATATTTTATGTCCCAATCAGTGTGATTAGAGTTCGCTTAACGCTCAGAACTTTTTGCCATCGATAGCACCATCTTTTCTATTTGCTTATGAAAGCAAAAGTGCCCCAGAAGATAGCTGTCCAAAATCACACAACCAAAATATATCAAAGATAAGAAGTCAGAGTCTCCATGTTATTCTTCCGTGTAATTTCTCCCATGATGCAAAAGAGGCAGTTCTCTGCTGTAAGAATGAGGAGGAAAGAGAGACAGGTTTGAAGAGAGTAGAATAGAATCAAAATTGTCACTAAGTACATTCTAAGTACAGTGGTACCTCAGTAAACAAACTTAATTTGTTCCACAATTTTGGAAACGATAGCCACGTTTGTATTTGTACGGGAAAGATGACTGCAGCCATGTTTGTCACCCGATGCAGAGTTTGCAAACGAAAAATTTTCCAAACGCTTCTGTTTGAGAACCAAAGTGTTTGCAGATAAAAGCATTTGTGAACCAAGGTACCACTGTACAAAGGTTGCTAGTATTAAAGATACATAGAAATATATTATATTGCCAGTGTGGAAATCTCAAGTTTTTCTCAGTAGCCCAGTCAAGTGTGGACATGGAAAAAGTGGGCAGCTTCACTGATCTAGGATAGAAATATTTCTAGATATGTGATGTCTTAGTCAGTTCGGGCTGCTATAACAAAACACCACAGTATGGTAAGATTAAACAATAAACATTTATTTCTTATAGTTCTTGAGGCTAGAAGTCAAAGACCAGGTAATAGCATGATCACTTTCTTTTGAAGTCTCTCTTTAGGCTATAGATGGTCACCTTCTTGGTGTATCCTAACATGGCTGAGAGACAGCAAGAGCAAATTGTCTCTTTGTACAGGGACACTAATTTCATTATAAGAGCCTACACTCATGACCTCATCTAAACCTAATTACCACCCAAAGGACCCATCTCCAGATACCACCACTCTGCTCTTCAACATAAGAATTTGGAAACAATGGACAAAATTTAGGCCACAACAGATGAAAAAATGGAAGAAAAATATGTTGATTGAAAAAAAAAACAGTTCAAGAGCTGAACCATGAGAATCCTCACTGAATGGGAAAGAAAGTAAAGACCAGCAGGACTTTTTGCAGGGGAAAAGGTACTAGAGCCATGACAAGGTAAAAGAGCAACTTGCCTCTAACAGGAGAGATGGAAGATGGGATGATTCATTGACTTTTAAATGTTTCATGTCTCCTGTGTTGATTTTCAGCTAATATCTAAGAGTAAATAAAGGTCTATATGTTTATTTTTCTATAGGCAGAAAAGAACAAGTGACTGGAGTGTGCTCTGCAAACACTTGAGGAAAGAGGAAACCAAAAGGTCAGAGAGAAGGTGGAAACTCTCAAGAATAAAAGCAAAATGAGCTTTCCAGATGAGAAGAAAAGGTGAGGAAAGAGAGCAGACAGAGATGGCCTTTGACACCCCAGCAAAACTGGCCCTGTGGCTACTCAAAGAAAAACGCATGTGACTAGTACAGCAAAAGGTCACATTCCTACTGTTTGTAAGATATACTCACTGCATGAGAATAGCCAACATCATTGGATAATAAAGATTCACAATTTTAGTGAAGGATAAAAATAATTTTTTTAAAAAATAGGAAATTAGAAACTACTGAAAAAATGTGATCATTATTGAACTTGGAAAAGTATAGTTAAAACATATTTTTCTTATCCCATCATCATCTTATACTGAGATGGCACTTAGAGACAGTATCATCTACTGTCTGCTGTTTCATAAGTTATATTCTCCAAAAATCGATAGTTTTAGTCACTACTAAGTTTTTCATCATCATCAAAATATAATTTTGTTCACTTTCAGGTGTCTGAAAACAAAACTGAACACTAAAATCTAACGTGTGCCAATTATATTGAAACATATTACTGTATACTTTACCAGTTGTCAAAATGAACATGGAATCCTCAAGACCATTTCAGCATGTCAGTAAATTGAGATCGATTTTCATGAGATTAAGTGCATGACAGCTGTTTTCACTATGTTGATGTTTACACTGAATCTCCAAAACAATGATGAGCACTAAACTTCTGGTATTTAGAATGAGCCAAGGCAGTTATCAAACTGTGTGGCCACTTTTTATGTCTACCAACACATCCACTTTCAATTAAGAATGCTTTTGATGCAGGGGATTTAGCTCAGTGGTGCCACCACCTGCTTCGAAAGTGCAAGGTCCCAAGTTCAATCCCCAGTACCAAAAAAAAAAAAAAAAAAGAAGAAGAATGTTCTTGATGCCAGGTAGTAGGTAGTGATATGATTTAACAAAAATGACCTAAGTTTGATTGTGGATATAGTTGTACAGTTCTGTCAATGTGCCAAAATCTATTAAATCTTATATTTTAAATTTGTAAATTGTATGGTATTCAAATTTTTAGTTTAATAAAGTTGTTTTATTTAAATTAAAAAAAAATGATCTTGATCAAATAGCAGAAATGACTGTTATTAAGTCTGGACCTTTGGGCTGTGGGTTTAGCTCAGTGGTTCCGCTGCCTGCCTTGCACACGCAAGGTCCCGAGTTTGATCCCCAGTACCAAGAAAAAAAGATAAATCTGGACACTTGAGTTCATGTTTTTTTAATATGTCACATAACAAGACAGGAAGTACGTATACTATTATTGCAAACCAAATTTCAATGGTTGTCATGAGAAAAATCATTTGGGCAATTGTTTAATTTGTGAACTGCACTAGTTACTATTTTCATAAAACATAATTTTTACTGAAAAGAACAACTGGGAGACAGATATGATTTTTCAGATTGGATATTTAGCAGATACCTTTGCAAAAATGAACAAACTAAGCCTGTCACTTAAAGAAAACAACTGACAGTATTTATTGCCAATAACAATTTAAGCTTCAAGTGAAAGCTTCCATTAGCTTGACATCTTTTCAATAAAGAATTTTCTAATGAATTTGTTAGTGAAATAATGAATAGAATTTCTTGATATTGTAAAATGAAATTCGTCAACATTTAGAAGATCTACATAACTCAGCATCACAATATTTTCTAAATGTTCAGTGCATCATATTAGAAAACCATCCAAGAGCACATCCAAATTACATGATAGGTAAATTCTGAAGTAAAGTTTACTGTCATAATTTTAAATTCCACATTACAAATAACCTTTTAGAAACTTGTAATCATAAGGTTTAGATGTATTATCAAAGAAAACTATTCATTTATAATTATCTATAAAGGCTATTAAAATTCACATCCCTTTTCAACTACATACATGATGTGTACAAGGCTGAATTTTCTTAATTTATTTCAAGCAGAGCAACATATAAAATACTGTTGTGCAAAAGCAGAAATAATGATCCCAGCAATCTCTATTCAGCCTAATATTAAGGAGATTTGCGAAAACAGAAAATATGAAGAATACCACTCTTCTCACTAAATATTTATTTGAAAAACACAGAGTTTCCACATGTTTGTTATTGTTGTTTTATTTATTTTTGGTGTTACTGGAGGTCAAACCCAGGGCCTTGAGTATGTTAGGCAAACACACCTACCAGTGAGCTACATTCCTGAAATCAGGCCAGTTGTAGGAAAATAGAACTGAAGATCATCATGTTATATGAAGTAAACCAGACTCAGAAAAAAAATATCATATGCTTTCTTTGATATGTGGAATCTAGGAAGAAAACAACAACATGAAAGTAGAGGGGAACTATTGGAGAAAAGGAAGGGGACTGGGGATACGGGGTAAAGGAGGATAACAGGGAAGATGAAGTGATTTAAACTGTGGTGTCAACTTGAATAAGAAACACCTAGCTGCCTGGCTTGGCAGAGTTCTTGATGTGTCTGGATGATTGACTTACTGAAGAGGGAAGTCCCATCCTGGGTATGAGTGGCACCAACCGAAAGGCTTGTAGCTGGGATAGAATAAAAAGGGAAAGAAGGAGGTCTCTCTGCAGCTTTGTCTTCAGAGCTCCAGCCTTCTCCATCACCTCCGGACCCCCATCTCCAGGCTTTCAGCACAGGCTCTTCAGCCTTCTGGCGCAGATTCTTTGGCTTCCAGATATTGATTCACATGGGACACTGCAGTAAACTCCAGGCCTTCAACTTTTGACTGCATCCTCCAGCTCTCTAGTGCACAGGTGGCCCTTTTACATTCCCCCACACTTTATTCTGTGGGTGGCCAATGTATGCCTGCCTTGTAAATCTTATCATTCACACACACACACACACACACACACACACACACACACACACACGAGACTTGCAGAAATAGAAAACATGAAGAATACCACTCTTCTTACTAAATTTTTATTTGAAAAACACATGTATATTTATTTTAAATCTGTTTCTCTAGTTAACTAATGAATTCAAATCAATATGATCAAAATATGATATATAGTATACAAATGTCACTAAAAACCCATAATTCTGTGCAATGAATATGTGCTAATTGAGAACATTATTTATATTAAATGCAGTAGGATAATTATTGGTTCTTAAATGAATTAGTATTAAAACTAGTATTAAATTTTTAAAACTCTACTCCAATTTCTACTTTTATAATATCAGTATATATAATGTATAATCAAAACTTCTTTGTTGTCTTTAGTGGTCTTTCAGAGCAAAAAGGAGACCTAAACTAAAAAGTTACGATAATTCTGCTTTTTTGAGAAAAATTCACCATCAACTGTGATTTCTATCATATTTGCAAATTAAGTTATTAAACATAGTCAGTATTTCACAAATTGTACCTGTCAAAGGAAAAAGCTGAGGCTCAGATTTCATTTGAAAAGACTTGAAACGTGCCATATTGTAATAAAATTATAAGTCCATTTACCCTTCCCCTTTCATACTACTTTTGTCAAGACTGTAAATCAACTTCTGGAAGTAGGCCTAAGGGAATTCTGCAATGGCACTAATGCTACATTTGTAGCCTACATATACCGACTTTTAGTCTCATGCCTCACATTAGGAAACATGTGTTTTGATTCTTCCCTTTCTCAGAAAGAGGTTTTGTTTTTTGTTTTGTTTTGCCTTCCCAGAACACACAACGTGAGGCTCAGATGACAGTTTTTTACTTTTCTTCTTCCTTTGAGAATCTTAATCCTATAGAGCTCTGACCACAAACCCTAATGCTTCCTTCAGTTTCCTCCTGACAGCCCAAGGAAAGTGTGAAAATAAGACATTTACAAATGAAAGTCAGACTTTGATCCATAGATCAAGGTTTATACAGTTTGCTAAGGTCTTCATCAGGATCCTGAATTCATAAACATACATATTTATTTGTTAAATAAAAAGACATAGAGACATGATATCTGTTAGATAAACTTTTAAAGTTACCTAACCAAATATTTGTTATCAGTACAGATGTTTTAGATAAAGAACATGGAGGTACTGTTTATATGAGGGCACGGGTGAAGATGAACACGGGAAGTGAAGAACAATCTGCACTACTACAATCTAAGAAGTAGGCCAAGGGGCCTGTACTCCATGATAATTTAGATATCTTCCACTGAGGGTGTAGATAAGTCTAGAATATTTAAGAAGAATCACTTGAGCTACTATTGTGCATCCTGTAGCAATCCTACCTTTCTCTTCCAGTAAATTCCTGAATAATCTGGAAGTAAGGTTCAGGAGGTAATGAAGAGAGAGGTTTATTTTCTGTGTGAGTCCACTTCAGAGTCTGGATCTTTGCTGCTGCCTGGCTCATCCATCCAGTAGCAGTTCCCATTTGCCCCACCATGTCCCTCCAAGCTGAGACAAGCTTACCTTATCTCTCAAAATAACAGAATGTTCATTTTTATCTAAATAGATTTTCTCTAAGCACTGTCAGTAAGATATATATAAAGTTCTATGCAAATAGAAGTCTCCTATAGAACAATATGCTCTTCCATGCCTGCCCCCATCCACCCTTAGAAAGCAGACGCGGTGCTCTTCGGCAGTAACTACACTGGGAATCTGCAGGATGAGGGCCATATGTGCTCTGTAGCAGAGTGGAGATCTGAAAGGAACCTGAGTCCCTGATGGCCAGGCAGCTGAGGATTGTTCTCCCTTACAATTCTATACATGAAAAATGAATAAAATCCTATCTTACTTTCAAGTTTTTGCTACAAAGAGCCCCGAGCTCTTCTAGCAAATATACCATCCACCACCTTTTAAAAAATTTCAAAGTAGAAGTAGCACTAGACTATTTTAAACAAAAGGCTTTCAGTGATGTTAACAGATGGGGACGCATTGAATAGAGAGAGGATATTGCAAATTCAATGGAATTCATCAGTATTTATAGATATTCGTTATCACTTCTGTGAAACAGAAATACTCATTATTGTGCATCTGCAGGCGTGTTCTTAAGACTCTCCTCCCCTCTAGTTTGACTCTTCTCTTAAATCTATCTTCTTGTTTACGTACCATAACTCAAAAAACCCGTCATTTTATAATGTCAGTTCATGTCTGTCTTCCTCCACTCCGAGAAACTCCTCTCCCGCAGCCTTGCATTTTCAAGCAAAAATGCCATCGGAGCCTATCTCAGCACGTGCGCAGACGAAAGAATCGACTTCCCCACAGATAAATTAAGCAAGCTGTTAGAAAGGAGCAACAGCCACAACCAGGGTTTTAGTAGCATTTTCTATTCTATCAGTACTTCATTAAGAAGCAGCAAAAATACAACTGAAAATTTAATGAAATTAGACAGTTCCCCAGAGATTTTAGCAGAGTTTCTGAGTGTCATAAAAAAATACCTAGAAAGGTACAAGCCCAGATTCTGCCCAGGCTTCTGTGACTAATCCAGGAGTGGAAGCCAAAGCCATCTCTTCCAAGACATACTTCAGTAAACAATCTGTTACCCTTTACCTTCCACCCAGCTCTTGACAATGCATGCAGACATTGCCACCCTAAGCCTGAGCTTCCTTACTGCATCTCTTACAGGGTTTGTTTTGAAACTGCTGTGCACGCAGCTTTGTCTTAGACACAGCATAAAAGGTTTGCACTCTCCTGTCTGTCATCACCTCATAGTTTCCAATTAAGGCACATTCCCTGAGAACTTTATTACATAATTCACAGGCTTCCTATCAGTCTCAATTATTGGAATCATCCTTCAGTTCTCCCCTGGATGACTGAATCAAGTCCCCAGCTTTAAGTATAAAACTTCATCTCCATTATATTTTATCTTCACTTTTTATACCATATTCACAGTCACATGTATCAACATCTAGAATTTCTCTAGCTTTTAAATCTTAAACTCTAATTTTCTTTTCTTGAGTTTTAAAAATAATCTTTTTTAAAGTTAATATGTGCATTACAGTAAACAAAGCACAAGAAGGAAACAACAAAGTCATTTGCAGTCAAAATGGATGTGTCCTTCTAGGACCATGTGTACATACACAACCTGCCATTTTGTGTGACTGAGATTGTACAGAATGTGTCACACTTTTTCATATATCATGACTATTCACCAATTCAAAATCTCAAAGCTACAAGAGTACTTTTGATAACCAAGAATACCCCAAACTACACTAACTCACTCCATTAGAGAAAGATTGTAATCCTGCCTTTCTTCAGAACAAAAATTTCACAGAAGATAAAAATGGCAACAGACCTCTAGATAGAATTGTAATTAATTGTAGGGTTATAATTAAAGTACAGCATTTCCTTAATGCTCAATTTAAAATGAGACATAAAGCAACAAAGTACACCAAGCACATATCTGAGTTATCAGATCTCTACTATTAAGATACTAACAAGAAGATATGTTTCCACTGAATTACTAACATATTCCTATAGTATAGCTAGACAATGCACACACACCAATGGTTCTTACCAAAATGTAAATCTAAACCCACTCCACACATCTCTCCTGTGTGCTTCTTTCTGCCCCTCTGCTGCCAGCCTATGGACCAGGTCTGATACACACTGCCCAGAGGTGGCGTAACAATTCCTAGTCCACGGTGCATCCCTTCTATCAATTACGACAAAAAAACCCATTTACATGTTGTCTAACTCACTGCCTTTAGTTTTTATCATACATTGACATCTCAGGACATCTATAAAGCTTAGATGCTGTACTACGGAGTACGAAATGTGTGCATAATGAGCCCAAGTACTTCACCAAAATGCACATGTAGACCTATGGCTATGATCTACTCACCTTTCCTATATGGGGTATTAGCAGAGCCCTCACCCTCACTGTCCCTTTTCCTTCCTCACTGTTCAGTGATTAAGTTTAGGATGATGTCTAGTTCTAACAGTTGGCTTTACCAAGGTCACTTCTAGAACACAGTTCTTCCTAAAAGCCAACAAAAGGACAGCTATGTAGGGATTATTTTTCTACATCTAACATAATTTGAGCATTAGGACTTAGTCTTCAACACCAGCAATATTAATTAAAATGTAAACATAGAATAATAGCTAGATAATGCAAACTAATTTAGCTTTCCTCTCTACATAATTCCCCTCTCCCACCTATGAACAGTCACCATACTCTCCAAGACATCATATTTGTCAATTCCATTTCTAAAATGCAAACATTCCCATAAAGTAACCAAAAAAATACCTAAACACTTAAAGGGCGTTAATTTATCCCTTGACTTTTACATGTGTGAACTCGTTTTTGGTGTTTGAGATATGGGTCACTGCCCCAGGTCCAGGTTGGCTTTGAACTCGCTATGTAGCTCTGGCTGGCTGCAAACTTGTGGCAATCCTACTGCCTCAGCCTCTTCAGTGCTGGGATTACAGGCATGTGCCACCATGCCCAGCATATGTAAATTTTAAACATCTAGAAAGATTAGATGTTTCCAATAAAAAATTTTCCATATGTTTACTAGCATTGAGTAAACTGTACACATATACTTAACAAAGGCTGTAATTTTAAAGTATCATCTAAACAGAAAAACCCTGGGCTAGAAAACCCATCTTTTCTTTAACCCAGGGAATAAATATATGCATATATGATACTTAGAATGGACTTTAACCATTTTACTTCCTAAGTGTTTTTAAAAAGTCTTTCTTATGAATTTTAATACAAAGTGTACTCAACATGTTAGTTTACAAATTCTACTTCTGTCATACATTGGTGACCTCTTTAACATCTAGAAAGACTAGATGCAAATTAGGACTCTTTGGTCCTATATATTCAACTATACACACAGGAAAGTAAAACAAAATGCACAGATATAATAAACTCTAATTTTAAACCATGAACAATTTTTAGCATTCCATTTCTTCCTCATTGCAATAATAACTGCATTTTAAGCCTTTCAAAAGAATTCAGGAAAGAGGATAAGCAAGAATCTCTTGCCCCTCTCCTGAGAGACTGACTATTCAAAAGGAAGGAGAAGGAAGAGAAGAGGAGGAGGAGAAGGAAGGAAATAAAAAAGACTACCTCATCATCTTCAGTGAAATTGAGGAAAGTCCATAATCCTAAATGATAATATATAAATATGAACTCTAAAGTAGAATTAAAATTAGATCAAGGGTACTGAAAGTCAGGCAGAGCCTAGGCACTACATTCAGATTTCTCTTAAACTCCTCAAAACATAAGGAACAAATAGTGGTCCCTATTGGAACAGCAAAGCTCTAGTAAATGAATGGGCAGCAGGAGGCCCCCTGATGACTTTGTGTTGTGAAGAAGAGGCCAGAAATGTGGAACCAAAAATGAAATTAAAGAAAAGTTATCCTTGCCATGGAAGTGACAGCACAAACAACAAAGTATGAATCACAAATGCTTGTGCACCTGCTGATCTTGGCCATCTGGGAAAAAAGGAACATCTTGGCATCCCTGCATATGGGCGTGTGGAGACACACACCACGCCATTCTGAAACAGACACCTGTGAGTTTGTGAACTTCACAGACCCCCCAGGGAACCTTCCTGGTTCCCTCCAATACAGGAGAGCATGAAAAAACATTGGGAGACATCTGTCCAAACTTCAGTATACTACAATCTCTCTTTCCTTGCTGATTCCTCTGTCAGCTACTCTTCTAAAATGCTCACAAATCCAAGATGAAAAGTATTAAATAAGAGGAAGAAAAGGAGAAGAATGAAGGCAAGAATTCACTATACAGAAAGCAGAAGAAGATCACTTGTCAAAAAATAAGAACAACAAAATAAGTGGTAATTGTATACCCAGCCACCTTACATTAGACTAAACTAGTGTTCTTTTTTATTTCTAGCATCTTACAGAGTAGCTTCTACATAATAAATATTTCATCTAGAGTTGATAACTAAATGACTGAATTTCTAAAGTATCATTTCCCGATATTACTGGTCTCCTTGAGAAAATGCCCGGGGGTGATTTAGCCTGCTTGGATTTCCTAAAATGAAAGAAATATGTGTAATTTTCTGTGATGCTTAATTAAGACAAGTCTTTTTAAAGTCTAATTACTATTAGTCAACATATTTTGTTGATTACTATGTGAAGATCACTCTGCAAGATTTTACTGTAGATTTAAAAATGATCTTCCTAGTAGTTGAATATCTTTGTAATTAATTCTCAATTTTCAAAAAGCAAGTTTCTTTGTTGGTATAGAGAAAGGAAAGTGCTATTTCCTCCCCATCCCACCCCATTCTTTAGTCTATTCTAACAAAAACCTTTGCTACCATTCCACCATAGGAATACTGCAGGTAAATACTTCAACACAATACTGTAATTAAGTTAATTTTTTTATATTTATTAATAAATGGTGTTTAAGTGGAAATTCATATATGGTCATACCTTGGTACTTGTTGATAGGTTCCAGGAAGGACAAATAGTACCAAAAAATGAAGAATACCAAACAAACTGTTTTTGCTGGAAAAGGTAGCAGGTTACAAGGTAATCAATACCCATAAGTTCTAACTTGTGCACTGAGTGCTAGGACAAAATTTTCATGTCAAAACGCATCAAGTATCAAATTTAATGAGTTTCAAAGCATTAGAATAGCAAGGTATGTATGTATGTACTTACTCATTCACCAAGAATTTGCGAAATGCCTTCTATACAGAAGATGCTATAGTGTAAAAGGCAATGTATGCTATATTCAAAGCATAAATGACAAGTAAATGTGATATTTTACTGGTATTTGTAAATAAAGAAATTTTTATTCACATTTTAATATCAGATAAAAAGTAGTCCTTATGTTATTAGTGTTCAGTTTATTAAGGAAAGGTAAGGAAGTTGTTAGAAATAATATGCGCCCATATATTTTCTGTATACCCTCTTATCCTTTCATTTTTATATAAGTGCTAGAAAAATAGGATTTATGAAAAAGAACATAAAGATAACTTCTTATATAAAGAATATGAAATCAAATTTAATAAAGAAACACTACATCATTTGGTCATTCTGAATCTCCCACAGTGTGTTCCTTAGGAGAGTTCTTCCCACAGATATAAAGGGCAGTTCACAAAAATGGGTTCATGTGGTCAAATCAGTTTGGGAAATGCTGTATATCATATAGGTCTCTTTTGAAGTTCACAATGCAAACAATGTAAAATAAAATATCTGAAAAGTACTAGAGTAGAGAATGTTTTGCTAGCTTGACATTTCCATAATTTGGCCAGCATAAAGAAATTTTGGAAAAGAATGTGATTTCTTATAATTCAAAAGTAGAAAATTTTAAAATGTGGTCAAAGGGATTCAGCTAAGAATCAGTGTAATGTGCACCTGTACCCATACTCTCTGTCTTTCCTAGCACTTCTTTGTAAAAGAAGACTCTTTTGGCGAGGGATTTAGCTCAGTGGTTTTGCTGCCTGCTGCGCAAGCTCACGGACTTGAGTTCAATCCCCGGTACCAAAAAAAAAAGACCCTTTTTCAAGTACTGACAAGCCACTTATGCTTCAATTGTCATACCTTCTTCCTTCCTCAAGGACTTAATTCCTATGTCCTGATTTTTTATTGATATTTGTCTCTGTTGAGGTACTGATCCTATATGAAAACATTCTTTCATAACTCTCCTTTGGTAAAAAAATACTTGAAAAATATCAAGTTGCCACATAGAGTTTACATGTGATATGTCTTCCTGATAATATTATATCATCATTCCACATATTTCAGTCTGACTTTCCTCCACAACACTTTTCTGAACTTGTTCTTATCAAGGTCTTGAAAAGGTCCATATTGCAAATTCAGGGGGTATTTCCAAATTGTTATCTTACTTTGTAATCAATGGCATTCCACATAATTGGCTACTCATTTTTTTTGTTTTTTTCGGTACCGGGGATCAAACTCAGGACCTTGCGCTCGCAAGGCAGGCACCGGAACCACTGAGCTAAATCCCCAGCCCTACTACTCATTTCTTATAACGTTGTTCTTTGTCTCTGCAACATCATCCACCCTGTTTTTCATGATACCTCACATCAGTCTCCTTTTATGACCTCACTGCATCCACCAGATGTCAGGACATTACTCATTCAGGTTGCTTTTGTTCTCCTCAACTATTGCTGTGTAATCTCATACATTTCCGTGGCTTTCAATAACAGTTCTTAATTCTGTTCTGTGCTCTACACTCATATAGCTAACTGCCTGCTGACACTTTAATGTACCTATGCTTCTCGAAGGTGGCAAACCCAGAATACAACTCGTGCTTTCCCATCTCATCTCACCTGTTTTTTTGCTTCTGTGTTGCCTGTCACAGTAAATGGCAACACGTTTCATCTAAAAATGAGTCATCCTCATTCTTACATTGGCTTATTCCTCGCATCTAATTCATTTAAAAAAGCTTCTAATTTCCTCCTCAAATATTTATTTTAGTTATTTCTATTTCTTTATATCTTCATTTCTATCATCTTAATTAAAGCCACATTTTGTCTTTCTTGACCTACTACAATACTCTTCTCACTGAACTCTTTGTTTCTTTTTTTTGCCCCTCCCTAGTTAATAATCCTCACAGTACACGAACAAAAATTTAAAATGAAAATCCAATAGGCTCACCCTATACCATACTACACTACTTAAAAATCTTCAATGTTTTCCCAAAGAATTTGAAATAAAGTACGACAGCTAAGATATAGTTTATGTCTTCCCCATCTTAATCCATCTGCCCTCTTTCTCATTATCTTCGCTTTCCTGATGTATTTTTTTCTTCCTGCAAATGAACTCGGTGCCTTTCCTTCCCTGAATCTCTGTAACTGCTTTTGCTCTACCTGGATACCTCTCCCTTATTTTTCATACAGTTTTCTTTCTTCTTTCATAGCTCAACTCAAATGCTGTCACAGTCTATCCCTGCCAAACCTATCTAAAATTGCCAGTACACTCAGCAGCTTCTATCACACCTCTCAGTTTATTTCTTAGGTGCTCAAAGCACCTAAAATGATCTGTATTGATTTGGTTTATTATGAAGGAGTGATTGAGTCAGGCTGTGAATCACGTGGGTATTGTTTATTTTCTCATACCACACACTCCACACACAGACTCTACACACGTCCCTGAGGTCAGGGAGTTTTTTCCATCTGGTAGGCAACTGTAATGCCAATGCCACAGGAGTTTTAGTATAAAATATCTGCTGTTGGGGAAATTAATGAAGATCATCATTAAAAATAAAGATTATTTTTAATTTTCAAGCAAGAGTGTATAATCCCTGTGATTTCAGTGAAAAATGAATCCAAAGAGGTTAGACTATTTATCAATACAGTCCAAATTCCAATTTTAAAAACCTAGTGAAATGTGGATCTTTTAAATTGATACAACACTAGTGCACTTGAAGGTTGAGTACTGGAATAATTTGCCACCATTTTTTTCAGGAAATTTGAATAAAGGTCATGGTTCATTGCAGCCATGTCTTTTTAGAACAGGGTTACTAGTGTCTTAAATTAAAAATCCTAGACTCTACTGAATGTTTTCCTCTCTTCATCTTGTTCATATAAATCTGTTCACTAAAATGCAGTTTAGAGTTGGGCCACTTGAGGGCACTTTAACACCTTTTTAAACACCATTCCTCCCCCAACCCGTTTTTTTTTGTAAATGCCAGGTGCCTTTCAAAGAAGTAAGCATCAATTTCCCTAAGAACGTTACACTCTTGATTCTGACACCTTTAAATTTCAAACTCCTAAAATTCAAACCAGTTATTTCCAATCCAGGAAGCTGACATTACCAACTCGTGACATCTTATTCAACTTGTTTATTACAATTGTCTGCTGTCTGCTTTCTCATGAGGAGATTACACTACTATCCATGTTAGGCAACTAATCACAACTAAGGTGAGCATTCAAATCTTAGCACAGAATTGTCAAAGTATACATCACTGACCCCCACTCTGATCCATTCAGATGCTCCGAATCACACCGTATTAATCAGTAGCTTCTGAGTTTTTAAGAAAAACTTCTTAGGTTCTTCTGGCACTCACTTGGATAAGAAAAAGGACAAATGTTTTCTACCAGACTTGCCAAAAAACAAGGAAACACCCATATAATTACTGAGTACCCATGAGATCTGAGCATTAAGTCAACAAGTGTTTATTGTATCGCTGGGTTCTTATGCTACATAGGTTCCTGATTGCTGAATTTTGTTCCAACTCCCCATTAAGGAAAAGAGTACATCCTTCTCTCCTACATTTGACCATCACATGTTAAGAAGCCCTGCCAGGCTGGCATCTCTTTGTAGAGTAAAATACTCAGATTGAAAATATAAGTAGTGCCCCCAAGAAGAGACAAAAACCAGGACACCTCTATATATCTCCTGGGAATTTCCTCAAAGCATAATTATCAAGTGATTGCCTCAGTACTGCCAGCAACGTAGTTCTGTTCTGACTCTTCAGTTTCTAGGCATTCTCTCTCAGGTTCTCATTCCTAGAGTGAGAGGTCAGACTGGTCTGAGAGGATCCCATATTTACCTCTGAAGTGGGAGGACAGTGTCTGGTGAACTGGTGCCTAGGTACATGCATATTGGGAGGTGTCGGGGGTAGGTAAGGTTACATGGACAAAAACAACTTCTACCCTTCTGGTCTTTCTTTGCTACTGTTTGATATTCCACTGCTCTGAGTATATCACATATATCAATTTTCCCAAATATACCAACAACATGCACACTCCAGTGCCAGCAAATGTCATTAACTTCCTATTCCTGGCCAACTCATACGTATCAGTAAACATATGCTTTGCCTGAAAAAATATGAGCAGCAGAAGGGCTGTACATTGATTTTGCAACTATTTTCCTCAAGCCTAGGAGGCCAACCACTGAGAATTCATTTCTGAGAATTCATGGAGAATGCCATCTTCAATTCATTTATGGGTGAATCTGGGTCTCATCCTGATAAAAACCATATGAGAAAAAGGAGGGAAGCAACCACTTTAGTTTAACATTGACTTCATGATGACATCAAGCAGTCATATAGAGATTATGATATGCCTTGTGCTTCAGAATAAGAGAAGTATAGGTTCCTAGTCTCTCTGTCAGTTATTTCACTTGTTAATCATTTACTTCTTCATCTATGACATGAAGAAAAATATTTCTCTCAGTGAGGCCTAAAAGGAATAGTTGTGTTGCGCTGGAGGTAATAGATGGCCTCCAGCATTCATGCTCCATTTCTCTGCTTCACCCTGGCCTATACGGGCTGAGGAAATGAATACTACCTTTCCCAGGCTTCCTTGCAGGTGAACTGCATCTGCCAATCAGAGGGAGATGTTGGACATGAGCTACAGACCAAGCTGCTTCAACACTTGGCAGTTCCTGATGGTGGGCAAGGTGAGACAATAGGAGCTTTCTTTACAGTAGAATTTGCCCCCGGGTTTTTCAGTGTTGTGAGACTTGTGGCATTTTTGTAGTGATAACCTCAGAGGTGAAAGCTCCCAGCAAGTCAGTTTTACATTTTTACATTGTTTCGGCAGACATTAAAGAAAGTCCAACAAAGAACCTAGTTGTCTGGCTCTTCCACTGAATGTAAAGATACATTATTGTTCCAGTATTAACCCATTTTCCATTAGGACCTTAAGGTGACTTCTGTTTTCTATGGGTATACTGACCAGTGTAGTCAGAAAAGTACCAGAGTTTCTGGCACTAAAGATTATTCAATTAGCTATAATTATTATTTAATGTTTAATCTTAATCAAGTTGTTTGACCACACTAAACCTGAATTTCTACTGTGAAAATAAAACAAGGTAATATATGGAAAGTACTTAGCACAGTGAATACATGGTCAATAAATCTTATCCATAATTATTATTTTACTGTTATTTTTTAATGTGTTAATTATTTTAATATTAATCTTTTTGCTTAATCCACACATTCTATAACATAACATCATATAGATGCACGTTAATGTCATTCCATGTGAGAAATTTCTAAATTTTATAATATATTACTGCACAAGGCGGATTGAATTTAAATAATAATAGTTTTTCCAAAACTAATCAGCTGGCTTTCACTGATGAATTTTTCTTTACTTTTCTCTAAAAACCACTGGAGGGCAGACTAGTACAGTAGAAAATATGCACCACCTAAAGCAATAAATTGGTGAGCTTTCTTTTTTTTTTTTTTTTTTTTGGTACCGGGGATTGAACTCAGGTTCTTGTGCAATCCCCGGCCCCTGGTGAGCTTTCTTAAAAGTGTGTAGAAACTGTATTTTTCAAATAGGATCATTCTGTTATAACAATCGATGAAAATAGTAAAAACAAATGCACTTAATACATAACAGCACCATTTCATTTAAAATATATCTTTAACTGTATAGTTTTATAAAAATAATTTTTCAGTGCATGACTACATAAATTTTAAAGCAAAATCTTTTACACATATATGAATTTTTATTTCAATTATAAGAAAATTGATCAATAAATGAACCATTAAAACAGAGGCAGAAGGTGGCAGAGTACAAAGACCAGAAGCCTAGGAATACAAAAAGGACTATTTTACCTATCAGGTGCTGCAGGCAGAGGCCTCAGGGCTATGAACTTCCCAAGATGCTAGAAAAATGTTTCAGACTTGTAAAAACAGAATTGAGTCTAACTGGGCGTGATGATGCACACCTGTAATCCCAGCACTCACGGAAGGATCACTGCAAATTGAAGGCAGGCCTGGGGCTGCATAGTGAATTCAAGGCTAGCCTGAACTACATAGTGAGAACTTGTCTCAAAACAAAACAAAATGAATTGAATTCAAACTTTTAAAACTTTTCTATCTTTACTCCCCCACCTCCCTGAGATACACCCATGCATAAATGAAAACTATCCTAAAAATAATTTTGAAAACCTGTTAGGATTTTAATTGAGTGGTATTAATCCATTTTCTTAGAACTACCAGTTTTACAATATTAAGTTTTGAATTATATGGATGTTGTATGTCCCTCTTCTTATTTAAGTGTTAATTAGTTCCTTGAAGTAAAATTTTACAAGTACTTACAGCATTAAATATTGAATATTTTTATAATTTTTAAAGTATCCTATCCTTGTTTTAATTTCTAACTCTGTTGCTAATAAATATAAATAAGTACAATAATTTCTGTACATCACCTGTAGTCAGGTAACTTGATAAATTCTCTTAATAGCTGATATTATTTATAGAATTTCTTTCAATCTTTATATATGACCATATCTTTTGCAAATAATATCAACTTTATTAATTTACTATCTTTAAAATTTTATTCCTTTCTTACTGCATTGCTTGTGTATCCTCCACTATACAGTGTACTAGGAAATAGAACAGTGACATAATATGAATGAACAACTTTTCAACCTTTCACCTTTGTATATAATACTATGAGTTCAGCAATTTTATTAATATCTTACATTTAGCAAATCATTATCCATTTTCATGTTTGTTTATATCATTAATTTTTCTGCACTGAGGTGAGCCTCTTGGCCTCCCAGAGCTCCAAGGAGCAGAGCTACTCCCAGTGCCGAGGAGGTGAGCCAAGCAGGTGGCAGTACCACCCCACCCCGCCCCCATCCTGGCTGTGTCATTAACTGGATACACACCACAGAGTTGCAGGGGTCATAAAGGACATTGTTCTGAGCTCAAGAAGATAGAGCAGAAGTGAACCACAAAAAGAGGGCCTCTCTGAGGCTCCTTGATGAAAATTAAAGCCCACTGGAAAAGTGAAGAAAATCTCTGCAATAAAGGCACACCAGACCACCTTAGTTGGGGGAACAGCAGTGTGAACCAGAGTGTCCTGGCTGAAAGCAGATCCCAGCCAGGGCTCCGCCCTGACCCCAGAGGCTAAGATACACTGTCCTAAGGAAGGGCCTGACTGGAAAAGAGCTGCACAGGCACACAAGCAATAGCCAGAGGTTCACCCTGATACCATCAGTAAGTGCACGAGACCCTAGCTTGCTCACACAACAGGAACTGGGGTGCATAGACTCCAGGCAAAGGCCCTCCCAGACAACAGCTACATAGGGGCCTTAGCCATCAGCACACTTAGATACTATCCCAAGTGTGCACAGGCCCTAGCCCCAAGCCCACCCAGACAACAGGCCAGCTCAGGGATCCAGAAGGCCACCTTTCTGAACCCAGGAATTAGTGTACTGGTGAGCAGCAGAGAAAAGGCCTCTCCGTGGCTTGCTGAGAATTGAAGACCACCGGGTAACCAAAAAGTTGCCTCAACAAACGCACAGCAGGCTGCATCTGTTGAAATCAGAAGACATGTAAATAAGTCTCAAAACCAGACTTCTAGTTCATCTAAGGCAAGCCAAAAGGGCAATGAGTTGGAACAATTTGATATTCAACCACCTGGACTCCCTGGACTGGCAACAAAAGAGGATCTGGAAAAAATGAAATCAGAAATAATTTCTCAGATAACAGCAGAGATTGTGTTCATAGTGCAAGACATGATTAATAAATCTAGAGTGGAAACACATTTAAAAAAAATAGAGGAGCTGAGGAACATGATGGAATTCAAACATAGGAAAAAAATGGAATCCATAAAACAGATGCAAACAGATGCCCAGGACATTAAAAACTCTATTGAAAGTTTACACAGCAGAATGAGCCAATGTGAAGACAGAATTTCAGATATAGAAGATAAGACTGCAATTAGTGAGGAGGAAAAGAAAAATTTCTTTAACATGGTAAGGGACCATGAGAAATCAATCCAGAAGCTGGTAGACAATGCAAAGAAGAATAACATAAGATTGATCAGAGTCAATGAAGAAACAGGACATGGTGCAGATGACAGAAAAAAACTGTTCTCAGAAGTAATGGCAGAAAACTTCCCAAGGACAGGAAAAGAACTTGACATACAGATATGTGAGCCATATAGGACCCCAACTAGCCTTCATCAAAAAAAATCTACACAGAGGCATATAATAGTTAAGATTCCAGAAAACCAACAGAAGAACAAATTTCTACAACCAGAGAAAAGAAACAAATCATATACAAAGGAAAGCCCATCAGAATCACAGCAGACTTCTCAATGCAAACTCTCAAGGCAAGAAGAGCTTAGAGTGATATATTTCAAGCCCTAAAGGAAAACAGCCTCCAACCCAGATTGATGGACCCTGCAAAACTATCTTTCAAAATTGATGGAGAAAGAAGATACTTTCATGACAAAGAGCACCTTAGGAACTTCATGAACACAAAACCAGCGCGTCAAAAAATTTTAGACAATATCCTAGGACAGGACAATGAGGATCACAACCCCAGGAAGCCCAGCTGAATGAATCCATCAGGCACAACAAGAAATTAAATGTAAAGGGGGAGAATCCAACAAAAAGAAAAAGTCATGACAATGATAAGTCAATACATATCAGTTATAACCATCAATGTTAATGGTTTCAATTCACCAATCAAAAGAAATAGCCTGGCAGAATGGGTCAAGAAGCAAGATCCAACAATATACTGCATACAAGAAACACAATTCAAAAAGAAACTGAGAGACTGAAAGTTAAAGGGTGGAAAACAATGCTCCATGTGACAAGAACTCAAAAAAAGGCAGAAGTAGCTATCCTCTGTGCAGATAAGTGAATTTCAAACCAAACTCTGAAACACTTCTGGTCCCAAGAATTTCAGATAAGGGATAGTCAACTTGTATGTACAAATCTATTGTGAACATGTGTTTTCATTTCTCTTAAGTAAAAACTTAAGAATAGAACTGTTGGTTCTTAACAGTAATACAAGAAATCTCTATATTATTTTCAAAAATGGTTTTATCATTTTATATTCACATTAGGAGTATTAGAAAGTTCCAAATGGTTCACACCTAACCTGACATTTGTTCTTTTAAAACTTTTAACTTAATCTCCCTAATGAGTGTATAATATGATCTTGTTATTGTACTGATTAGTATTTTTCTAATTCTAGTGTTGCACACCTTTCTTTGTGCTGTACTGGCTATTTATCATCTTCTTGTATCTACTTTTTAATTGGGTTGTCTATTAATGACCTGTAAGAGTTCTTTATATATTCTGGTAATAGGTTATACATTAAAAATATGTTTTGTTCAAGGACTACTTTTCATTTTCTTAATGATGTCTTTTAAAGTTCTAAATTTTGATAGAATCTCATTTATCAATTTTTTTTCTTTTATACATCATGTTTTTTGTATCCCTGGAAATTCTTGCCTACCCTAAATTCATGAACATTTTCCCTTATAATTTCTTCTTAAAGTTTATAGTTTCAGTCTTTCATATTTAAGTTCATAGATCCTTTCAAGTTATTTTTATGTAGGGACAATAAGGTTGAGGTTAATTTTTTACATACAGATACCAGGTGTTGTAGTACCATTTGTTGAAAACACTATCTTTTCCTCTGCTCTTGAGTTGAGTTTATGTTCTATAAAATGTTAATGTTAAATAATCTTTCTAAAATCAATGGGCCATATATGTGTGGTTTTATTTCTAGATTCTCTGTTTTATTCTATTGATCTATATGTCTTTCCTCACACCATCATTGCCTTGATTACTGTAGCTTTAGAGGAAGTCTTACAATTAGGTAATAAATGTCTTCCAACACTGTTTTTTTTCTTTTTCTTTTTACTTTCCTAGGTCCTTTGTACTCCTACATAACTTTTAAATTTCAATATCCAATTCTTCATTTATAGCAAGTATACAAAGACCTGAATTTAATATGTGCCTTGTGTTTTCTAATCCTGCTAACTTCAAACACAAGTTCTAGGGGCTCCTAGAAGTTTCTTCGTATTTTCTCTGTAGATGATCATTTCATCTACATATAAAGATTTTACTTCTACCTTGCCAATCTTATGCTATTTGTTTCTTTTTATTGACAGACTATTTTGGTTAGGGCCTATGTTTCAAAGTATAATGGACAGATGAAGAGTAGGCATATCTGTCCTTGTTCCCCATTTTAGGGAGAAAGTATTGTATCTTTTCCATTCATATAAGGCATTTTTGCTGGAAGTATGGAGCACATGTCTTTTATTTGTTGAGAAGGTTCTGTTCTATTTCTATTCTCCTGATAGCTTTTACCATGAACAGCTGAAGAATTTAGTCCAATACTTTTTTTGCAAACTACTGATGGGGTCATATGGCTTCTTCCTTTCCTCTGTTAAAATGATGACTTAGGGGGATGGGTCTTCCAATGCTGAATCAACAATGCAATCCCTAAAATAAAACCACTTTCTTCATACTGCCAGATCTGATTTCTAATAGTTTGTTTTATTAAACAAATTTTTATCTACATTCATACTTTTTTCTTCTATTATCTTCTATTATCCAGTTTTAGGATTAATACAATGTTGACTTTCTAAAATGAGGGGAGAAGTGTTCCTTCTTTTTTCGCTTTAAAAGTTTGATAAAATTCATCAGTTAAAATGTGTATGAGCCTGTTGTTGTCATATAGGTAGGTTTTCAAGCTAGGAATATACTTTAATAGGTACTATTCAAATTTTATATTTCTTCCAGAGTCAGTGTCATTAATTTGTCTTCCAAGGTACTTCATAGAAGTTGTTAAATTTATTTCAAAAAAGATTTTTGCAATATGCTTTCTATATCCTTTTAAATTCTGTAAAATCTGTGGTAATGTCCTCTAGATCTTGATATTGTAATTTTTAGAAAATGTATAATTGATATTATGTAATAGGCAGAAAAGGTCTAAAGAAGTAGGGGAAGTGGGAGGGGTAGGGGAAAGGAAAGAAGGGAAAAGAAAAAATATGAGAAAAGGAAAAAATGGAAACAAAGTCTTTGCAAATAGGCAAGGGTGGAGGGGGTGAAGAGAGGGCAGGGGAAGGGGAAAAAAAATAAGAACCAAGATATTCATGTAATGGTACAAGATCCCAATGATGAATGTAACTGTATTTTATATCTAAAATATACCAATAAACTTAATGGAAAAAAAATTTTTTTTCTACTAACTTCATTTTGTTCCTTTTTTATATTTTGGATTTAATTTTCTGTTTATTGCCTAAGAGCTAACACATTGAAATGGGGCTTAATCACTAATTTTTAAACTATGTTCTTAAATATAGGCATATAGGACTTTTAGTCTTTAAAATTTTAAATATTATATTTGATTTATTTAGTTCATGATATTTCTGATTTTCATTGTGATTTCTTTCTCTTAACTTTTTATGGAAACATATTTCTTAACTTGGAAGTTTATTTTCAGTTTGGGTTTTTGCTTTTTGTTATTGTTTGGTTTTGATTTGTCGTGGATAACTACTTTTGTACTTCGATCAGAGGACATACACTGTTGATTTTAATACACAAAAATTTATAAGTATTTCATATGTGCTTAAGAATGTGTTATTTGCAGTTCCAAAGTATAACTTACCATTAGGAGAAGTTGCTCCCACTACTACTGACTATTTGAATATTTCTTATTTTAGTTCTATCAATGTTTACATGTATTTATGACATCTATTATTTTGACTATGCCAAATTGAACTTGATACAGCTACTTGGTGAATTAAACCACTTGTAATTATGAAATAGCCCACTTATGCTATAGTGATAGATATTTCTTGAAAGCCTGTTTTGTTTAATATCAATACTGTATGTCTAGACAAGTGTACTTTAATTAACATAACCCTAATTTGTGTAAATTGTTGGTAAAGGACAGACCAGTTACATAATTGATAATAATTATGGAATATGAATTGAAAATAATCATTTTTAATTATTCAACCTGAACTCCCAAGCATCTTCATTATAAAATTCAAGTATTTAATTAATTACATTGTATTGATTAAAATCCTTCTGCTTAGTCCTTGCCTTTCCTAATGTTTCATGTCTCTACTCTTCTTTTGGTGTGAAATGTTCCACTTCAAAACTCACTGGATGCATTCATTATAATTCCAGTTTGGGGTTTCTGCACTGCAGGGCTATGTCTGATCCAATCAACCCATGCTCTGCAGTCAACAGAACACGTGGTATCCTTCAGTTAGTCACCTTTGCAAAACCATCCTGTCCTTGGAGCCTCTTCTCACAACTGTGTATTCTTTATTTTTTATTTATCTGGGTTATCTTTTAAGGATAGGCAGAGGTTTTTTTTTATTTAAAAATAACTTTATTATCAAACACACTCACACATACAGAAATTAAAACCATTCAAAGAAGAACAATGCAAGGGGGAAAACCTACAATAATATTGAAATACAGTAGAACTCAATCAAAACAAAACTGAAAAGCACTTAAACATTTTTCCATATAACTTAAAAAAAAAAAATCTCATATACCAACAAGACACCAGAGGATGTGATTTGTTTCAGAAAGATCCCCAAAACCAACATTGAACAAATAGTGGTCTAGAAAAAAAACTCCAGTTAGCTAGCATACTCCACATAAGCCAAACTTCTCCCTAATTTAAATTTTGATACAGTCATATGACATGCGATGGAAACACAATCCGAGAAATATGTTATTAGGCCATTTCATCCATGTGTATCCTTAATTACACTTTCAGTTTCTCACATTAGAGAAACTATTCGGTATTTACACATATATGTCCTATTTATTTCACTTAAGAGGATGGCCTCAACATGCATCCATTTAGCTATAAATGTCTCTAGGTTCTGGTTCTTTATGGCTGAGTAGTACTCCACTAAAAAAAAAAACAAACCCCACATCTTCTTTATCCAGTCTCCAGCTGATGGGCACTTGGGTTGGTTCCAAGCTTTAGCTATTACAAACTGTGCAGCTATAAACATGGGTGCACATATATCACTGTGGTTTAATTCTTTGGGGAAGATACCCAACAGGGGAATAGCTGGGTAAAATGGGACCTCTAAGCCTAGTTCTTTGAGGTATCTCCATACTGATTTCCACAGTGGTTGCACCAATCTGCACTCCTACCAACAAGGGAGAATGGTTCCTTTCTCCCCACACCCCTTCCAGCATTTTATTGGATTATCTCTTGATAGCAGCCATTCTTTCTGGGGTGAGGTGGAATCTCAGTGTTGTTTTCATCTGCATCGCTAAAATGACCAGTGATGTTGAACATTTTTTCATATATTTATTTGCTGCTTTTACTTCTTTTCCTAAGAAATGTCTGTTCATTTCAGATGCCCATTTTTGAATTGGGTCTTTGAATTTGGGGGGGGTCTGATTTTATTCAGTTCTTTGTATATTCTAGATAGCAGTCTGTTGTCTAAGGTACAGTTGCTGGAATTTTTTCCCACATTTTAGGTTGTCTCTTAGCTCTGTTGTTGGTTTCTCTTGCAGTTCAGAAGCTTTTTAATAGGATGAGATCCCAGTTGTTGATTCTTTGTCCAAGTTCCTGTGCCACTGAGGTTTTGTTCATAAAGTCTTTTCCTATATTTTCAAGAATTCTACCTAACTTATCTTCCAGAAAATTTAGTGTTTCTGTCTTGATATTTAAACCTTTAATCCACTTCAATCTTAGTTTAGTGCATGGTGATAGGTATGGATCTAGTTTTAATCTATAGTGAAAACTATAGCACTCTGAAAAAGGAGATTGAGCAGGATATAAGAAAATGGAAAGACATCCCTTGTTCCTGGATAGGAAGAACCAATATAGTGAAAATGGCCATACTTCCAAAAGTATTATATAGGTTTAATGCAATGTCAATTGAAATTCCAACAATATATTTCACAGAACTAGAGAAAATAATCCAAAAATTCATTTGGAACCAGAAGAGACCTAGAATAGCACAAGAAATTTTAGGGCTGTGCACGCCCTACCGAGGTCCTGAGTCATGTGGAAGATGCCGAATCACCCCTCTGAAAACAGGCAGGTCTGCGCATGCCCTACTGAGGTCCTGAGTCTCGAAGAACACAACGAATCAGCCCGTGCCCCAGCAACAATCCACTGGACCCCCTCCCTGCTCCTCTGTACAGCTACCTGGCTCCACACTACAAAGACGCAGAAGTCACCAGACCAGCAGACCACGGTACTGAGTCCCACTGCTCCCAGCCCAGGGGTAGGGGCTTCTGAGCCGCCATCCCACTGCTCCTGGTCCAGAAGAAGGGGCTTCCCGGTCACCATCCCTCCCGCTGCTCCAAGACCAGAGGAAAGAGCTTTTGGGGCACCTTCTGTCCCACTGCTCCTGGCCCAGAGGAAGGGGCTTCTGAGCCGCCATCCTACTGCTCCTGGTCCAGAGGAAGGGGCTTCCCAGCCACCATACCTCGCGCTGCTCCCAGCCCATAGGAAAGGGCTTTTGAGCCACCATTCCTACCACTGCTCCTGGCCCCTGTCCCACCTCTCCCAGCTCAGAGGACATAATCCGGGCAGGCAGTAACAGACCCCCACCCCAGTCGAAATGAGAAAACACATAAATAAGTCTAAAAACCAGACTTCCAGATCACCTACAGCAACCACAAAGGGAAATGAGATGAAACACTCTGATACTAAACCACCTGGACCCACTGAACTAGCAACAAAAGGGGATCTGGAAAAAATGAAATCAGAAATAATTTCTCAGATAACAGGAGAAATTGTGCCCCTAGTGCAAGACATGATTAATAAATCTACAGAGGAGCTCAGGAACATGATGGAATCCCAACATAGGAAACAAATGGAATCCATAAAACAGATGCAAATAGATTTCCAGGACATGAAAAGCTCCACTGAAAGTCTACACAGCAGAATGAGCCAATGTGAGGACAGAATTTCAGATATAGAACATAAGATTGCAATTAGTGACCAGGAAGAAAAAATTGCTTCCAAATTATAAGGGAACATGAAATATCAATCCAGCAGCTGCTAGATGAAGCAAAGAAGAATAACATAAGACTGTTTGGAGTCAATGAAGAAACAGGAGAGAGTGCAGATGACATAAAAAATCTCTTCACAGAAATAATGGCAGAAAACTTCCCAAGCAGGGGAAAAGAGCTTGACATGCAGGTAAGTGGGCATATAGGACTCCAAATAGCCTTGATCAAAAAAATCTACACATAGGCATATAATTGTTAAGATTCCAGAAACTCAACAGAAGAACAAAGTTCTACAAGCAGTTAGAGAAAAGAAACAAATCACATACAAAGGAAAGCCCATCAGAATCACAGCAGACTTCTCAATACAAAACATCAAGGCAAGAAGAGCTTGGAGTGACATATTCCAAGTCCTAAAAGAACACAGCCTCCAACCCAGATTGATGTATCCTGGAAAACTGTCTTTCAAAATTGATGGAGAAATAAGATACTTTCATGACAAAGAGCACCTTAGGAACTTTGTGAATACCAAACTAGCACTCCAAAGAATTTTACACAATATCCTAGGAACAGACATTGAGGATCACAACCCCAGAAAGCAAAGCAGAATGAACCCATCTGGCATGACAAGAAATTAAATGTAAAGGGGGAGTTCCCAACAAAAAGAAAAACTCATGGCAATGACAAGTCAATACGTTTCAGTTATAACCATCAATGTTAGTGGTCTCAATTCACCAATCAAAAGAAATAGACTGGCAGAATGGGTCAAGAAGCAAAATCCAACAATATGCTGCATACAAGAAACACACTTAATTTAAAAGGAAACTCATAGACTGAAAGTTAAAGGGTGGAAAACAATACTCCATGTGACAGGAACCCGAAAAAAAGCAGGAGTAGCTATCCTCTTTGCAGATCAAGTAGATTTCAAACCAACACTGATTAAGAGAGATGAAGAAGGACACTAAATCCTTGTATAGGGAACAAACCAACAGGAAGACATAACAATCATAAATATCTATACACCAAACACTAGTGCGCCCAACTATATAAAACAAATACTAACGGACATGAAAAGTCATATATGCACTAATACAATTGTAGTGGGGTGCTGCAACACCCCACTGTCACAAATAGATAGATCAACTAGACAAAAAATAAGTAATGAAATACTAGAACTCAATCGAACTCTTAAACAAATGAATTTAACAGATGTTTACAGAGTCTTCCACCCCACAAAATCAGAATACAGATTCTTCTCAGCTGCACATGGGTCCTTCTCCAAAATAGACCACATGCTCACACATAGAACATGTTTAAGTAAGTGCAAAGGAATTGAAGTTATCCCCTGTATATTATCAGACCATAGTGCGATGAAATTGGAGATCCATAGCAAAAGAAACTCAAAAAATTTCATAAACACATGGAAATTGAACAACACACTACTGAATAACCAATGGGTCATAGAGGAAATTAAAGAAGAAATCAGACAGTTCCTTCAATTAAATGACACTGGTAATACAAAATATTGTAATCTATGGGACACAATGAAAGCAGTCTTATGAGGGAAATTCATAGCAGTGAACACGCATATTAAGAAAACAGAACGAGCCCAATTAAACAACCTGATGCTGCACCTCAAGCTTCTAGAAAAAGAAGAACAGGACAACCCCAAAGCTCATACAAGGGAGGAAATTATAAAGATCAGAGGAGAAATCAATGCAATGGAGACTAAGAGAACAATACAAAAAATCAATGAAGCCAAGAGTTGGTTCTTCGAAAGAATCAACAAAATTGACAAAACCTTAGCCAACCTTGTCAGAAAAAGGAAAGAAAAGGCCCAAATCCATGCAATTAAGAATAAAAAGGGTGAAATTACAAAACACCCAGCAGAAATCCAGAGGATCATCAATACCTACTTTCAGAACCTATACGCCAATAAGATGGACAACACAGAAGAAATGGACAGATTCCTAGATACATATGAATTACCAAAGTTGAATGAAGAAGACCTAAAAATTCTGAACAACCCAATATCAACCAATGAAATTGAAAATGTAATTAAAAACTTATCAACTAAGAAAAGCCCAGGCCTTGATGGCTTCACTGCTGAATTCTAAAAGACATTTAGAGAGTAACTCCTGCCACTACTGTTTAAACTCTTTAATGAAATTGAAAGGGAAGCAATACTCCCAAATTCATTCCTGGAAGCAAGCATCACCTTGATCCCCAAAGCAGAGAAAGGCCCAAATGAAAAGGAGAACTATAGGCCAATCTCACTAATGAACATAGATGCAAAAATCCTTAATAAGATAATGGCAAACAGGATGCAGAAGATCATCAAGAAGATCATACACCCTGATCAAGTGGGATTCATCCCAGGGATGTAGGGATGGTTCAATATATGCAAATCAATCAATGTAATACACTATATCAATAGAGCCAAGGGCAAAAACCATATGATTATTTCCATAGACGCAGAAAAAGCATTTGACAAAATCCAACATGCATTTATGATAAAAACCCTACAAAAAATTGGAATAGATGGTCTCTACTTCAAACTGATAAAAGCCATCTGTGAAAAACCAAGAGCCAATATCATACTAAATGGTCAAAAACTGAAATCCTTCACACTAAAATCAGGAACAAGACAAAGATGTCCACTATCACCACTCTTGTTCAATAAAGTTCTGGAAACATTGGCCACGGCAATTAGAAAAGAGAAAGAAATAAAAGGAATAAAGGTAGGTAATGTAGAAGTCAAATCATTACTTTCAGATGACATGATACTGTATATAGAAGACCCCAAGAACTCCACCAAAAGTCTTCTAGACTTAAGAACCAGATTCAGTCAAGTAGCTGGTTACAAGGTCAACACACAAAAATCAATAGCTTTCCTCTACACAAATGACAGACTCACTGAGAGAGAAATAGGGCAAATAATTCCTTTCACAATAAAATCCAAAAAACTGAAATACCTAGGAATCAACCCAAAGAAAGAAATCAAAGACCTCTTCTCTGAAAACTATGGCACTCTGAAAAGAGAGATTGAAGATGATATCAGAAAATGGACAGACATTCCCTGCTCCTGGGTAGGAAGGATTAATATAGTGAAAATGGCCATACTTCCAAAACTGTTATATAGATTTAATGCAATTCCAATTGAGATCCCAGCAGCATACTTCATAGACCTTGAGAAAACAATCCAAACATTCATTTGGAACAAGAAGAGACACAGAATAGCAAAAGCAATTTTAGGGAAGAGAGACATGGCAGGGAGTACCATAATCCCCCACCTGCAACTATACTACAAAGCTACTGTGATAAAAACAGCATGGTACTGGCAAAGAAACAGACCTGAGGACCAGTGGAACAGATCAAAAGATGCAGAAACAACTCCAGACACACTCAGCCATCTCATGTTCGATAAAGGAGCCAAACACCCTCACTGGAGGAAAGATAGCCTCTTTAATAAATGGTGCTGGAAAAATTGGGCTTCAACTTGCCAAAGATTAAAACTAGACCTGTATCTCTCACCATGCACTAAACTAAAATCAAAATGGCTTAAAGATCTAAATAATAAAATAGAAACTCTGAACCTGTTGGAACAGAGGTTAGGTAGAACCCTTGAAGACATGGGTGTAGGAAAAGATTTTATGAACAAAACCTCAGTTGCCCATGAACTAGCACAAACAATCAACAAGTGGGGTCTCTTCTTATTAAAAGGCTTCTGCAAGCAAGAGAAACCACCAGCAGTGTGAAGAGACAACCCACAATGTGGGAAAAAATCTTCACCTGCTCTTCCTCAGACAAAGGTCTACTATCTCGAATCTATAAAGAACTTAAAAAGATCAGACCTCCCAAATTTAAAGACCCAATCTGAAAATGGGCATCTGAAATGAACAGACATTTCTCAGACAAAGAAGTAGAAATGGCAAATAAATACATGAAAAAATATTCAACATCACTGGTCATTTGAGAGATACAAATGAAAACAACACTGAGATTCCATTTCACTCCAGAAAGAATGGCTGCTATCATGAAATCAACCAATAACAAATGCTGGCAGGGCTGTGGGGAAAGAGGAGCCCTGCTCCACTGCTGGTGGGAGTGTAGACTGGTGCAACCACTGTGGAAATCAGTATGGAGATACTTCAAAGAACTAGGACTGGAAGTCCCATTTGACCCCGCTATTCCACTGCTGGGGATCTTCCCCAAAGAATTAAAAGAATCATACCACAGTGATATATGTGCACCCATGTTCATAGCAGCACAGTTTGTAATAGCTAAAACTTGGAAACAGCCCAAATGCCCATCAACTGGAGACTAGATAAAGAAAGTGTGGTTTTTTAATAAAATGGAGTACCTGTCAGCCATAAAAAATGAGAAATTAGAGACATTTATAGCTAAGTGGATGCACCTTGAGGCAATACTTTTAAGTGAAATAAATAGGACACACATGTATAAATACCGAATAGTTTCTCTGGTGTGAGAAGCTGAAAGTGTAAATAAAGACTAAATGTATAATAGGTAATGTGAAATAGGAAGAAAAGGGGCAAAGCGGAAGAGAGTGGGAGGGTTAGGGGAAAGGATAGAAGGGAATGGGATTAATATGAGAAAATGGAAAAATAGGAGCAAAATCTTTGTAAATAAGGAGGAATGGAGGGGTTGAAGGGAGGGCTGGGCAAGGGTGAAAAATAAGAACCAAGAGAGACTATGTAAAGGTGCAAATTTCCAATGATGAATGTCATTATATTGTATACCTAAAATGTACCAATGATTAGAATGAATAGTCGATAACAAAATAGGAAGAAAATGTGCAAAGGGGTAGGGGTAGTGGGAGGGGCAGGGGAAAGGAAAGAAGGGAAAGGAAAAATGCTGAGAAATGGAAAAAATGGAAATAAAGTCTTTGTAAATAGGGAAGGGTGGAGGGGGTGAAGGGAGGGCTAGGAATGGGGAAAAAATAAGAACCAAGATACATTAGTAAAGGTACAATTCCTAATGAGAAATGTAATTGTGTTGTATACCTAAAATGTACCAATAAAAGAATTTAATAATAAAAAAAAGAAATTTTAGGCAACAGAGATTTGGCTGGGGATATTACAATCCCCAACTTGAAACTGTACTACAAAGCTACTGTGATAAAAACAGCATGGTACTGGCAAATAAACAGACGCAAGGATCAGTGGAATAGATTAGAAGATGCAAAAACAAGTACAGATATGCTCAGCCACCTCACCTTTGACAAAGGATCCAACCATCCTCATTGGAGGAAAGATATCCTATTTAATAAATGGTGTTGGAAAGGCTGGATTTCACCCTGCCAGAGTTTTTAATATTTTAAAGAAATAACCTTGTCTATGTCCACTTTCTGATCAACTGTCTTTCATTATCAGATTGAAACTATAAGTTAAACTGTGATTCAAATTTTCATGAATACCAATTTTGCTTGCATTTTGTAGTTACATTATGTAGATCTTATTGAATGGAGAAGTGAATTTTCTATTAATGCTGCTACGGATTGGATCTTAAATCTTTCCTTCAAAGCTCATGTGTTAAAGGCTTGGTCCCCTTCTAATGGCACTAATGAGAGCTGAAGGAAAGTTTAAGAGGGATAGCCTGGTGGCAGGAAGTGAGGTCACTGAGGCATGATCGTGGATCCTCCCGGCTCTCTGTTTCCTGCCTGCCCTGAAACTATACTTCTGCAGTGTTGGTTGGCCTTACTCAAAGGTACAAGGCCAAACAACCATAGACTAACACCTCTGAAACTGGAAGCCAAAATAATTCTTGCCTCTTGTAAATTGATTAGCTCATGTGTTTTGTCATCGTGATGGAAATCTGGGTGACACAAATTCTAAGTTTTCCTCCATGAAAGGTAAAACCAGATGAAGAAATTGTAGTAATCCTCATAAAAAAGTAGACTTATTTAGAATATGATATTTCCCTAGCCAATTTCTTAAGATTGTGCAACGTTTTACTTAGTTTTGTTCCATAGTTACAGCCTGGCACAGACAGATTTGTCCAGCCCTCTTGAAAATACATGCTCAAGTTCACTATGGGGATAGGATATGAGAGAATGAGTCAGCCTATATGCACAAACTACTCTAAGCAAAACAAGTAATATTTGTCTGAACAGGTATTAATTATCTTAGCAGGTGAAAAGCCTATTAAAAATCACTCCAGATGTCAGCAATCAGCAGGTTACCAAGAAGTGATCTAGCCAAAACTTTTCTTATAGAATGATTAAAGGGAAAAGCACTCAGTGCAACTCTAATTAGGGAGAATTGTCCATTGCTGGAAGTTTCTGGAACCCAGAAGTCCTTGGGTATAACCCAATCCTTTCATTTCAATGCAATTTATCAATGTTTCTTTCTCCCAAATCTCATTGTTATCTGAAAACCACACACCTTTCTCATCACTCCTAAGGCATGTAAAAATCATTACCCAATTATTTCTTGAAATCTTTGCCTGACATATTTGAAAAAATGCATAGATTCTCTTGAGATCAAAAACTAAGTCTGGCTGAGTTATAGGTGAATTATACATGTTTAATAAATACTTATTGACTTTTACTTTATGACAATTGATCTAGATTATTTCTTGAGTACTTAAAACTGAATGCTTTTAAGCAAATGTTTTATAAAGTGGTAGGCATTGGAACTACTTTGGAAGACCACCCTATTATATAAGGTTATCACAGTTATGCAAACTCAGTAATAATTTCAGGATTATAATGAAATCATACTTGATTAACATACTTGTTAATGATAACCATAAAGCAAATACTTCCATGAAACAATTACCATATACTCTGAGTGAAACAGCCATGAGATCATTTACTAACAGATATTCAATGAGTAACAAATAAATAAAGGAAGTTATAAAAAATTTTGAGCATCCAAACAATAACAGAAAGTTTATTTTCCTCCTGCTTTTTATTTTGAAAAGGTCAAAAGCCACAGGAAAAAAAATGTAAAAATAGCATAAGAAAGTCCACATACCCTCTTCTCTGAATTTTCCATATTAACCTTTGGCTCTATTTGTTGAGGGAGAGAGAGAGAAAGAGAGAGAGAGAGAGAGAGAGAGAGAGAGAGAGAGAGAGAGAGAGATCATTTGAGAATTGCCTGAAGATATTATAACACTTTGTTCCTAAATATCTCATTGTATATCTTGGGATATTCCCCTATGTATGATACAATTTCTCATTTTGAAAATTCAACATCAATACAATACTATAATATTCAACCTATTTTCAAAATTTCTCAATTATGCCAATAATGTCCTTTGTTTCTCTTTACAATTTCTGTTTTCTATTTAGAATTCTGACAATTCGTTGTATCTCCCTTTTTCAGTCCTGCAGTTATTTAAATACACTATTATAGGCTGAATATATTTCTTCAAAATTCATGGTGAAGTCCTAACACTCAGTGCCTTAGAGTGTGACTGCATTTGGAGACAGGGTCTTTAAAGAGGTGATTAAATTAAAATGAGGTTATGAGTCTGGGCTTTGGTCCAATATCACTGATGTCCTTATTTAAAAAAAAAAAATAGAGAACAGGTAGGTGTAGCCAATTCTGGTCTTAGGTTCCTGTTTGGCCGCCAACCCATCCAGCCAGCCTTCACCACTGTCTCAGGTCCCTCCTGCCCCAGGCACCACTCATGGGGAGCCAGCCCACTCCTCTGAGCTTTCTCACTGAGGCACCACTTGTGGGGGACCCAGACCCACTACATTGTTCTCTCTGACCTGGTGAACAAGAAAGAATGACAAAGAGACACTGAATCAGTTTAAGATTTGGGCAGCCACAAAGCTCTTGCTTCGAGTAGGCAGAGGAGCCTTGAGCATCTGGCTCATCTTACCCTTTTTCACCCAAACACAGGTACAAGCAATTGAAGTAAGACAAAATTAGTCTGCTTTCCAATATCCAGTAGTACATCCTCAGGTAAACAATTTAATCTCAGCTGTCTTAACTTTTCCCTAAAACCGGCAATATGCAGGTCACCCATGAGTGCAACCTTTGTCCTTTGTGCTCACCAAGAAGGCCAATTAGGCATCAATTTTCCTCTGGTCTCCCACAAACAGGCATGCACAGAGGGAAAGCCAAGTAAATACACAGGGGGAAGATGTATATCTACAAGCCAAGGAGAGAAACATCAGAAAGAACAGCCCTGCCAACACCTTGATCTGGGCCTTCCAGACTGCAGAGCTGTGGGAAAATAAATAACTAAGCCACTTGCTCTGTGGTGTACTTTGTTACTGGCAGCCCTAGAAAACAAATACATATACTTAGTGCTGTATTATAATGAGTTATGCAATAACTCCCCTTATATTTATACTAATATTATCATAACTATATACTTATTGAGAAGAGGCACTATGGACCTTGAAATTTCCATATTTGGGTTTTATTTCCTCTGGAATTTATCAGAATCCTGAACACTTAGCATGGTCATTTTTGTGGTCCTTGATGGGTAAATGTATTAAAGGAAATACTCCTTCCAGTATTCAATTGCCCCACTGCTTTAAAAATCTCACCTAACAAATAGTGGTTTTAATTTATTCCTCACCCTCTGGGGGTTTGTGTACATCCTCTGATAGATATTTTTTCCTACCTATCTGGATCACTGTACTCTTAAAAATGTTTTTTAATTCTTAAGGAAATTCTTGGAATTTAAGAGTAGAGGGAAAATATCTAATTTACTACATGCCTCTTCTTCAAAAGAGTTATTTTCAAAATATGTCAAGTTAACTCAAAATACTGAATAGCAGTGGCAAAACTTTAGATAATAAAAATACCATGTTATTTCAAGTAATTCTAATGATCATTTTTTATCATTTTGTACATACATTTCCAGAGCTTAATGAAGCTCTACCATACTTGTATTTATACTATCTTCTGGTTTAACACAGAACATATTTTCCAGGGGTAAATAGTTTTTTTTATATCTTCAGGCTCATTAATCTCCACCACCACACAGATGAGAAAAAGCAGAAGGCTCCTGTTTTGGGCCTTTCTTTGTGATGGTTTCTTGTTGCTAGCAACATACAAAAGCACTTCTGGGGGCTGCCAATGCTTCTGCTAGTCTAACTAAATATGGATGAATTTTTCTTTGAGTAAAATGTTGTCAATAAATATGTCTGTGTGTTTAACTAGAGTGTGATTATTAAGTCACTAAAAACTGAATCCAATTATAACATAAATAATTAAAAATTTAGCTTCCAACCTGCTATAGATGTCCAACTGAATTGAATATTATTCTCAGGCATGGTTTATGTTTAAAAGGATAATGGCTGATTGAAGTTTCTAGTAAGTGGATTAACCCACAATTATAAAGATAACAAGTGTTATTGCTTTTACACAATTTTAGGCTCAGTTCAGGAGAAAAAAATTCTTTGGTGTTATAAACTTGGGAAATATTAAGAAATACAAAATTAAATACATTTCAGCAATACAGAAATTGAAAGATTTCAGACTACTTAATATTAATTGCATTGTGATTCTCCAAAAAATATGGCAGATTTTCTAACTCTAAAATTTACTTGAAGCAAGTTATGGCACCCAAGAAAAAACATGGCTTAAAACACACAAGGGTAACATATTATTTAAAAGTAAATTGTAATCGAATAGTTTCTCTGGTGTGAGAAATGGAAAGTGTAAATAAGAACTAAAATTATTATTATTTTTAAAATCAAATACTACCATTGTATTACTAAAGGCAATTAATCATGATTAAAAATAGTAAAGCAGAAATTTCATGGCTACATTTATGACTATAACTTATAAATTAGTCACCTTCAGGTCCTTTTTGCCTCTGACAAAGAATTGGATGAGATAGTGCCAAAAGTTTATTTGAAAAGTCAGAGGGTAAAGGGGTGAGGAAAAAAAAACTAGCTGGCTGAACAAGAGAGAAAAGGATAAAAAAGAACAAAAATAAAGCTATATCCTGTGTCTGGGAGACACAGTGTGGGCTATCGTGAAGCATCACAACAGCAGGCCCCTCGGGTCATCTGTGTCTTTATGTGCAGTCGACATCTTGTGAGAACCCCTGAGAAGTTCTATATACGGGGTCCTGGGAATTATTTGGTGCTGTCCTGGGCTCTTGTAATCAGTAAGTCCCACTTATTTTCCCAGCCAGCATTGTAAGTACCTGACATACACAACTTAAAGGAGCAAAGGTTTATTTTGGCTCACAATTTCAGAGGTTGCAGTCCCTACTCAGCTGGCTATTCAAAATAGTAAGGGACCATGAGAAATCAATCCAGCAGCTGCTAGATGATGCAAAGAAGAATAACATAAGACTGATAGGAGTCCATGAAAAAGCAGGAAAAAGTAAAATTAACATTAAAAAACTGTTCACAGAAGTAATAGTAGAAAACTTCCCAGATAGAGGTGGAGAATTGGACATACAGATAGGTGAGGCATATAAAACTCCAACTAGCCATGATCAAAAAAAAATCTACACATAGACATATAATAGTCAAGATGCCAGAAACCCAACAGAAGAACAAAGTCCTACAGGCAGTTAGAGAAAAGAAACAAATCACCTACAATGGAAAGCCCATCAGAATCACAGCAAACTGAGCCTGGAGTGAAGTATTTCAAGCCCGAAAAGAAAATAACTTCCAACCTAGACTGTTGTATACAGCAAAATTATCTTTCAAAATCGATGTGGAAATTAGATACTTCCACAACAAAGAACACCTGAGAAATTTCATGAACACCAAACCAGCACTCCAAACAATTCTAAGCAATATCCTAGAAAAAGACAATGAAGGTGACAACTCCATGAGGCCCAACAGAGGGAAGCCACAAGCCAAGGTAAGAAACTAAAGGGAAAGGGGGAAAAATAAGAAATAAAAGAGCCAACAACAGCAAAACATCATGACAAGGATGAATCAATATCTCTGAATTATAACTCTCAATGTTAATGGCCTCAAATCACCAATTAAGTGCAACTGACTGACACAATGGATTAAGAAGCAAAAATCCAGCAATATGCTGTATACAAGGAACACACCTAACTCAAAAAGAAATTCATAGACTGAAAGTAAAAGGATGGAAAACAGTTCTCCATGCCACAGGAACCCAGAAAAAAGCAGGGGTGGCAATCTTACTTACCAAGTAGATTTCAAACCAAAACTAATCAAGAGACAAAGATGGTCACTACATCCTTGTGAAGGGAACAATCCAAGAGGAAGAGATGACAATTCTAAATATATATGCACCAAATACAAATGCCCCCAACTATACAAAACAAATATTAATGGACATGAAAAACCAAATAAGCACTAATACAATTGTAGTGAGGGACCACAATACCCCACTATCACAAATAGACACATCATCCAGACAAAAAATTAACAACGAAATTCAAGAACTGAACCAAGCTATTGAACAAATGGACTTAATAGATGTTTAGAGAGTGTTCCACTCCACAAAATCAGAATACACATTCTTTTCAGCTACATATGGGGCATTCTACAAAATAGACCACATACTAGCTCATAGGACATGTCTAAGTCAATGTAAAAGAACTGAAGTTACTCCCTGTATATTACCAGACCATAGTGCAATGAAACTGGAGATCAATAACAGAAGAAACCGCAAAACTCCAACAAACACCTGGAAATTGAATAACACCCTCCTGAATAACCACTGAGTCACAGAGGAAATTAAAGAAGAAATTAGACAGTTTCTTTAAGTAAATGATGATGCCAGTACAACATACAGGAATCTGTGGGACACAATGAAAGCAGTTCTACGTGGGAAATTCATAGCAGTGAATGCCCATGTTAGGACAACAGAGAGAGCTCAGATAAATAACCTAATGCAGAACCTCAAGCTCCTAGAAAAAGAAGAGCATAACAAACCCAAAGCTCACACAAGAGAGGAAATTATAAAGATCAGAGCAGAAATCATTGCAGTGGAGACTAAGAGAATGATACAAAAAAATAATGAATCAAAGAGTTGTATTTTTGAAAGAATAAATAAAATCGATAAACCTTTAGCCAACCTTATCCAAAAAAGGAAAGAAAAGGCTCAAATCCATGCAATTATGAATGAAAAAGGTGAAGCCACAACAGATCCAGCAGAAATTCAAAGGATCATCAATACCTACTTCGAGAAGCCAAAACACTTGGCCAAAGGACTTCTAGACTTAATTGACAGACTCAGTAGAGTAGCTGGATATAAGGTCAACACTCAAAAAACAATAGAACAATAGCCTTCTTATACACAAATAGCAGACTCACTGGGAGAGAAATTTGGGAAACGATTCTTTGTTCAATAGCATCCAAAAAATGAAATATCTAGGGATCAATCTAACATAAGAAGCAAAAGACCTCTACATTGAGAACTATAGGACTTTGAAAAAGGAGATTGAGTAGGATATAAGGAAATGGAAAGGCATCCCTTGTTCCTGGGTAGAAAGAACCAATATAGTGATAATGGCCATACTTCCAAAACTACTATGTAGGTTTAATGCAATGCCGATTGAAATTCCAACAATATATTTCACAGAAGTAGAGAAAACAATCCAAAAATTCATTTGGAACCAGAAGAGACCTAGAATAGCAAAAGCAATTCTAGGCAACAGAGATATGGCAGGGGGTATCACAATCCCCAATTTGAAACTATACTACAAAGCTACTGTGATAAAAAAAACAGCATGGTACTGGCAAAGAAACAGACCTGAGGATCAGTGGAATTGATTAGAAGATGAAGAAACTACAGACATACTCAGCCACCTCATCTTTGACAAAGGAGCCAACAACCTTCATTGGAGGAAAGATACCCTATTTAATAAATGGTGTGGGAAAAACTGGATTTCAACCTGCCAAAGTGTAAAATTAGACCCATACCTATCACCATGCACTAAACTAAGGTTGAAGTGGATTAAAGATCTAAATATTAAGACAGAAACACTAAACTTTCTGGAAGATAAGTTAGGTAGAACTCTTGAAGACATTGGTATAGGAAAAGACTTTATGAATAAAACCTCAGTAGCACAGGAACTAGCACAAAGAATCAAAAACTGGGATCTCATCTTATTAAAAAGATTCTGCAGGGCTAGGGATTTAGCTCAGTGGTTCCATAGCCTGCCTTGAAAGTGCAAGGACCCGAGTTCAATCCCCAGTACCAACAACAAAAAAAAAGCTTCTGCACTGCAAGAGAAACCACCAACAGAGCTAAGAGACAACCTACAATCTGAGAAAAAAAATTTTAGCAGCTGTACCTCAGACAAAGGACTACTATCTAGCATTTATAAAGAAGTGAAAAAAATCAGAACCCACAAATTCAAAGATCCAATTCAAAACTGGGCATCTGAAATGAACAGACATTTCTCACGCAAAAAAGTAAAAACAGCCAATAAATATATGAAAAAATGTTCAAGATCACTGGTCATTTGAGAGATGCAGATGAAAACAACACTGAAATTCTACCTCACCCCAGAAAGAATGGCTGCTATCAAGAAATTAACCAATAACAAATGCTGGTGGTGGTGTGAGGAGAAAGGAAGCCTTCTCCATTGTTGGTAGGAGTGCAGATTGGTGCAACCACTGTGGAAATCAGTATGGAAATACCTCAAAGAACTAGGGCTAGAGGTCCCATTTGACCCAGCTATTCCCCTACTGGGTATCTTCCCCAAAGAATTAAAAGAATCATACCACAGCGATATATACATGCACCCATGTTTATAGTGGCACAGTTTGTAATAGCTAAAGCTTGAAAACAGCCCAAGCGCCCATCAACTGGAAACTGGATAAAGATGTGGATTTTTTTATAAAATGGAGTACTACTCAGCCACAAAGAACGAGAAACTGGAGACATTTATAGCTAAATGGATCCATATTGAGGCCATACTCTTAAGTGAAATAAATAGGACACACATGTGTAAATACTGAATAATTTCTCTAGTGTGAGAAACTGAAAGTGTAAATAAGGATTAAAATGATTAAAATAAATAATTGATAATTTGAAATAGGAAAAGTTCCAAAGGTGTAGGGGTGTTGGGAAGGGAAGGGGAAAGGAAAAATTATGAGAAAAGAAAAAAAATGTAAAGGAAATCTATGTAAATACGGAACAGTAGAGGAGGTGAAGGGCGCACAGGTAATGGGGAAAAAATAAGAACCAAGATACATCATGTACAGGTACAAGCACCCAATGATAAATGTAAATGTATTGTATACCTAAAATGTACCAATAAAAGAATTTAAGGAAAAAAAATAAAAATGAAAGATATTTGGTAATAAAAGGGAGCATCATAATGAAGATTTAAGAATCATAAATATGTACCTCACAGCTTTAAAATATATGAAACAAAACCTGTGGAGCTAGAGGTTGATAACTACTTATATATAAAAGAACAAGTAGATTTTTAAAAATAAGATAATAGTCTAAAAATATTCTCAACCAACTTTATTGTACTAACATTTATAAAAACGCATTCTTTTCAAGTTCATATGGAACTCTCATCAAGATAGACCATGTAGAGTTCTATAAAATAAATCTCAATATACTCTAAATGCTTAAAGATGTAGAGAATATTTTTACTGAAATGCATTTAAATTATAAATCCATAATTGTAAGTCTAGAAAAGCCCCTAAACATTTAAAAATAAAATAACAATCTTTTAAATAATTCACATGCCAAAGAAGAAATTTCAAAATGTTTTAGACTTGCTAATAATAAATTTATTATTTAATAAATAATTATAATGTTACATTATTATATTATTAATCAATAGTAATTCTATTATTTATATTATATTAATCAATGGTTTATTGTTAATAAATATTAATATATTTATTAAAATTTATGATGTTCAGCTAAGGAAGTATGTAGAATGACATTTTAGTATTAGATGAGTCAAATTAGAATTTTTGAAAAAGTTTAAAAGTATTTAAGCTTTCACTAAAACTAAATTAAGTAGAATTAATTTAGTAATTAGTAAATTAATTAGTAAAACTAAGTAGAAGAAAGAAAACACTAACATTAAATTAGAGCAATTAAATAGAAAAAGCAATAAAGAAAATAAATGAAGTCAAACCTTGGTTCTTTGAAAAAGCTGATAAAATTGACCTTTTCCAAGATTGACCCAAAAAAGAAAAGAAAAAGAAATTATAAACTACCTGTAACAGTAAAGAAAGAGGAAATACATATATATTAGCAGGAAATAATTGTAAAATTAAATAATACAATTTATTATAGCATGGAAAAAATCAAAAATCTAGGAATAAATCTATCCAAAGATATGAGAGAGCTCTACATGGATTATAATGAGTAGCTGGGAAAAATTAAAACATCTAAATAAGTACATGTTTCATTTATATAACTTAAAAGATTTCTTATTGTTCATTTGTTCTTTCTCCTCCCAGTGCCATATAGCTTCAACTTGATGCCAATCAAAATCTTCATATGCTTTTTGGGAGAAATTGTGAAAGTGATTGTAAAATTTACATGAAATGCAAAGAATCGAGACTTGTCTGATCTTGAAACACAGGAGCGAAGTTGGAAATTTATACTACCCAATTTTAAAACTTTCAGTTTAATATTGACATGAGAATGGATAAATATATCTGTGAAACAGAAACAGACTTCCACACCTGCCCACTTGATTTTTGAAAAAGACTCTAAGAAGCGGTGCAATGGGCCACACCTGAAATCCCAGTACTATGGGAGGCTGAAGCAGCAGAGCAACTGTAAGCCTGTGACTTAGCAAGACCCTGACTCAAAATTAAAAATTAAAAATATAAAATTATCTGGGATATAACTCAATGTGAAGGTCCTGGGTCCAGGTCCCACTACTGCGGGGGGGGGGGGGAGTAGAGGGGAAGGAAGAAAGGAAAAGAGGGAGGGGAAGGAGGGAGGGAGGAAGGAATGAACGAAAGAATGAAGGAGAAAAGATACTAAGGTGATGCAGAAAAAAAGTCTGTTCAACAAGAAGTTCAATTGTTGAATTAATATTTGAAAAATGTTGAATTTTTATTCCATCATAATCATATTAAATATATATGTATTAAGATGGATCACAGACTAAATTACAAAAAGTGGAATCATTAAGCTTTTAAACAACAACAAAAAACTACCTAAGGTTTGATATAGTTTTGTTACTTTGGGTTTGTAAGTTTGATTGTATTACCAAAAAGTACATGTTCAAGCCCTAGTCCCTACCACTATGTATGTTACCTTATTCGGAAGCAGACATGGCCGTGAAATGCCAGTGATTGCCATTAAGCTAGGAGAGGGACACAAATGAGATTGTCCCCCAGAACCTCCAGAAGAAACTAACCCATCAATGTTTGTATTTCAGACTTCTAGCCTCGAAAATGGCTAAAGAATAAAGTTTTGTTTTTATAAGATATTCACTGTAAATCACTTTATTATGGCAGATTTATAAAACTAATTCACTTAAGCACAAATTAAATAAGACACAAAAAGTCATAAAAGAAAAAATATAAAATTTCAAAACTATTATTTCATAAAATTTCTGTACATGAAATTTCTGTACTATTAAAAATGAACAAGCAAAGCACAAACACACATGACTAGCAAAAAGCATTTATTCATATATAAAAGAACTCAATCTAAATTTTTAAAGGAGCATAAGACAATCAGGTGCATCATAAAGGAGCACATCTTAATAAAAATGAGCATATGAAAAGGTGCTCTTTATCATTATTCATCAGATAAATAAAAATTAAAAGCACAGTGAGGTAATTTCTCATCCACTAGAATGGGTAAAGTCAAGTGTTGGCCAGGATAGAGGGCACCTGAGCCCCCTCGTATGCTGCTGTGAAAGTTGGAGATAGGAGGACTCCTTATCCATACAGACACTTGCAAGATCCCCAGTGGATACTTGAAATTGCAAATAGCATTGAATCCTAAGTATGCTATATATATATGCTATATATATAGATAGATATATACTATATATATATGTATACTATATATATACTACGACAAATGTGTATACAAAATTGTGACAAAGTTTAACTTTCAAATTAGACACACTAAGAGTTTAACAACTACTGCTAATAAAATAGAACAATTATAAAAATGCTGTACACTATAATAAATATGAATTAGTGTTCTGTCTCACCACCTCTCTCTCTCTCAAAATATCATATTGTACTGTAGATCTTAGCAAACTCAGCATATGACTGTTTTTTCTTTCCTCATTGACAACTCTCACCTTTTCACTTAAAGCAAGCCCTTTATGGTTTAGCTTTGGCCTATCCAAATTGTTTACATCACTATTCTTGGGCATTCAGCAGTTAGAAGTAAAATAAGAGTTTCTTAAACATAAACACAGCAGTACTATGCTAATCAGTCTGATACCCAAGACAGTCCTTACATGATGAAGGAGAGGGTAGCACACACACCATGCATGTGCTGGATGAAAGTGTGATTCTCATATTGGTCAGGACAGAGCAGAGAGGTCCAAGATTCATCACATTGCTCAGAATCCCATGCAATGTGAGTGTTATAAATTGTTCATTTCTGTAATTTCCCATTTAATATTTTTAGATAGTGATTGAACATAGACAAAGGAAACCATGGAAATCAAAATGATGCATGGGGGCTACTGTAACATTAGGAGAACTATTATTTTGTGAATCATAAAATGAAACACTTGCTCTATGAGACAATAATTTCATTCTAAGAGAAATGAAAACACATGTTCTCAAAAAGTGTTTATATTCATAGAAGCTTCATTCATAATAGCCAAAAACTGGAAACAAGCTGTATCAATTTGCTAGTACTGCCATAACCAAATATCATACTTTGGGTACCATAAACAACAGAAATTTGTTTCCTCACAGATTTGAAAGCCACAACTCCCAGATCAAAATGTCAGCAGGGTTGGTTTCTCCTGAGAACTCTCCTTGACTTGCAAGGAGACTGGCAAATTTCCTCTTCTTGTAACAACAACAGTCATCGCGGGATTAGGGCCCACCCAAATGACTTCTTTTTAACTTATTTCTTTGAAGACACTATCTCCGAAATATAGTCACATTCTGAGGTACTGGGTAAACAACCAACTTCAGAGTGGGTAAACAATGCCTGTTATGTTTACTGAGATGATTATATTTTGTGTCAACTTGGCTAGGCTGTGGTGTTCAGGTATTCATCCAAACAGTAGGCTAGATGTTGTTGTGGAAGCATTTTATAGATGAGATTAGCACTTACAATCAGACTGAATAAATTAGACTACCCTCTATAATGTGCATGAATTTTATCCAATAGTAAAAGGACTTAAGAGAAAAACGTGAGGGTTCATAGAAAAGGAGGAATTCTCCCTCAGTACTATGACATAGAAGTTACCTAAGTTTCCAGCCCATCTGACCTACAGACTGCATCAGCTCTTGAGTTTGCTGTGGATTTCAGGTTTGCCAGGCCCACAATCACATGAGCACTTCCTTAAACTAAATTCTATTGCTTTCATTTCTCAAAGTTACGAGTGTGTGTCTTTGTCAAAACTCAGAGAACTGAAAGGTCCTTAGCTACATGTTTCATTCTAAGTAAATGATACCTTTAAAAGACAGTATAAAAGTTGCATATTTCTAAAAAGATGAACTATGTATATATACCTACATTTATTTCAAATATGGGTTTTTTAAAAATTGTTTTTGACTCTGTAGCTAAATGTTTGTTATTGATTTAGCATCAATTCTTGCCCCGTGACAAATGTCTGCATTCATTTGCATGACTAGCTTTCAGAGAACTGTCTAACCATTAGTGGGACCCCTTAGGTCACACAGGCTATGTGAGATGACTCCTAAAGTTCCAACGTAAGGTGGTGATCTCTTCAACCCTGATCAGACTCTAGATGTCAATACTTACATCAAACAAGGAACTTCCTTTTTTTTAGTACCAGGGATTAAACTCGGGCCCTTGCACTTGTGAGGCAGGCAGCGGAACCACTGAGCTAAATCCCCGGCCCCAAGGAACTTCCTTTTGAGTGAGAATTACATTTAATTTCTTCAGTATCTTAACAACTATTACCTTTAAAAATCTAACACATAAATGACATCTATATGCTTTCATGTATTATTTTTTGAAGCAAAATATTTATCAGTACATTTTAGATATATGTAATGATAATATTCATCATAGTGAACTTGTATCTGTACATGATATATCTTGCTTCTTTTTTTCATTAACCCAGTTAAATATCTATTTCCTACTTGGATTATAAGAAAGACCATGTGTCTCTAAAAGGAGATATCCAAAGATAACTCATCTTATACCATGAGATAAACCCATCAGTTTAGCTTCAGCTTAGAAACATTTAATTTGATATGACAATGTTTTCCCAGGAAAGGGATAGTTTGTATTTAAAAATAAAAATAAAATTTAAAAGGTGCAGTGGACAATAATCAGGTGCCATAAGTATGATATGGACTAAGAGCTATTCAAACTTTGAAGGTCAAAATAATTAAGAAAGGCTTGAAGCTACATTTTCTTCCCTCTATCATTTACATAACACTATTAGCAACCTATGAAACTTTTTAAGATCAGATACAATAATATATTTTAGAAGAATTAAGCATTCATTGTCAATGTGGGAAAAGAAAATGGACCAGGTAAGGACAGATCTAAGAGATTAAAAGCAAAAAGAAAGAAAAGAAAATTACATTCTGGATTCAAACACAAAGAGATACTATAATGATAAGTATTCTCAATATTTCTAAGAAAAATTTTTTTAATTAGATTTTTTATTGGTACATTTTAGGTATACAACACAATTACATTTCTCATTAGGGATTGTACCTTTACATAATGCATCTTGGTTCTTATTTTTTCCCCATTCCTAGCCCTCCCTTCACCCCCTCCACCCTTCCCTATTTACAAAGACTTTATTTCCATTTTTTCCATTTCTCAGCATTTTTCCTTTCCCTTCTTTCCTTTCCCCTGCCCCTCCCACTACCCCTACCCCTTTGCACATTTTCTTCCTATTTTGTTATCGACTATTCATTCTAATCATTGGTACATTTTAGGTATACAATATAATGACATTCATCATTGGAAATTTGCACCTTTACATAGTCTCTCTTGGTTCTTATTTTTCACCCTTGCCCAGCCCTCCCTTCAACCCCTCCATTCCTCCTTATTTACAAAGATTTTGCTCCTATTTTTCCATTTTCTCATATTAATCCCATTCCCTTCTATCCTTTCCCCTAACCCTCCCACTCTCTTCCCCTTTGCCCCTTTTCTTCCTATTTCACATTACCTATTATACATTTAGTCCTTATTTACACTTTCAGTTTCTCACACCAGAGAAACTATTCGGTATTTATACATGTGTGCCCTATTTATTTCACTTAAGAGTATCTCCTCAAGGTGCATCCACTTAGCTATAAATGTCTCTAATTTCTCATTTTTTATGGCTGACAGGTACTCCATTTTAGAAGAAAAACCACATTTTCTTTATCTAGTCTCCAGTTTTGGGGCATTTGGGCTGTTTCCAAGTTTTAGCTATTACAAACTGTGCTGCTATGAACATGGGTGCACATATATCACTGTGATATGATTCTTTTAATTCTTTGGGGAAGATCCCCAGCAGTGGAATAGCGGGGTCAAATGGGACTTCCAGTCCTAGTTCTTTGAGATATCTCCATACTGATTTCCACAGTGGTTACATGAGTCTACACTCCCACCAGCAGTGGAGCAGGGCTCCTCTTTCCCCACAGCCCCGCCAGCATTTGTTATTGGTTGATTTCATGATAGTAGCCATTCTTTCTGGAGTGAAGTGCAATCTCAGCGTTCTTTTCATTTGCATCTCTCGAATGACCAGTGATGTTGAACATTTTTTCATGTATTTACTTGCTATTTCTACTTCTTTGTCTGAGAAATGTCTGTTCATTTCAGATGCCCATTTTCAGATTGGGTCTTTAAATTTGGGAGGTCTGATCTTTTTAAGTTCTTTATAGATTCGAGATAGTAGACCTTTGTCTGAGGAAGAGCAGGTGAAGATTTTTTCCCACATTGTGGGTTGTCTCTTCACACTGCTGGTGGTTTCTCTTGCTTGCAGAAGCCTTTTAATAAGAAGAGACCCCACTTGTTGATTGTTTGTGCTAGTTCATGGGCAACTGAGGTTTTGTTCATAAAATCTTTTCCTACACCCATGTCTTCAAGGGTTCTACCTAACCTCTGTTCCAACAGGTTCAGAGTTTCTATTTTATTATTTAGATCTTTAAGCCATTTTGATTTTGGTTTAGTGCATGGTGAGAGATACAGGTCTAGTTTTAATCTTTGGCAAGTTGAAGCCCAATTTTTCCAGCACCATTTATTAAAGAGGCTATCTTTCCTCCAGTGAGGGTGTTTGGCTCCTTTATCGAACATGAGATGGCTGAGTGTGTCTGGAGTTGTTTCTGCATCTTCTAATCTGTTCCACTGGTCCTCAGGTCTGTTTCTTTGCCAGTACCATGCTGTTTTTATCACAGTAGCTTTGTAGTATAGTTGCAGGTGGGGGATTATGGTACCTCCTGCAATGTCTCTGTTACCTAGATTGCTTTTGCTATTCTGGGTCTCTTCTTGTTCCAAATGAATGTTTGGATTGTTTTCTCAAGGTCTATGAAGTATGCTGCTGGGATCTCAATTGGAATTGCTTTAAATCTACATAGCAGTTTTGGAAATATGGCCATTTTCACTATATTAATCCTTCCTACTCAGGAGCAGGGAATGTCTGTCCATTTTCTGATATCATCCTCAGTCTCTCTTTTCAGAATGCCATAGTTTTCAGAGAAGAGGTCTTTGATTTCTTTCATTAGGTTGATTCCTAGGTATTTCAGTTTTTTGGATACTATTGTGAAAGGAATTATTTGCCCTATTTCTCTCTCAGTGAGTCTGTCATTTGTGTAGAGGAAAGCTATTGATTTTTGTGTGTTGACCTTGTAACCAGCTACTTGACTGAATTTGGTTATTAAGTCAAGAAGACGTTTGGTGGAGTTCTTGGGGTCTTCTATATAGAGTATCATGTCATCTGCAAATAATGACAATTTGACTTCTTCATTTCCTATCTTTATTCCTTTTATTTCTTTCTCTTGTCTAATTGCCCTGGCTTCTATTTCCAGAAACATATTGAACAAGAGTGGTGATAGTGGACATCCTTGTCTAGTTCCTGATTTTAGTGTGAAGGATTTCAGTTTTTGACCATTAAGTTTGATATTGGCTGTTGGTTTTTCACAGATGGCTTTTATCAGTTTGAAGTAGAGACCATCTTTTCCAATTTTTTGTAGGGTTTTTATCATAAATGCGTGTTGGATTTTGTCAAATGCTTTTTCTGCATCTATGGAGATAATCATATGGTTTTTGTCCTTGACTCTATTGATATAGTGTATTACATTGATTGATTTGCATATATTGAATCATCTCTGCCTCCCTGGGATGAATCCCACTTGATCAGGGTGTATGATTTTCTTGATGATCTTCTGCATTCTGTTTGCCAGTATCTTATTAAGGATTTTTGCATCTATGTTCATTAGTGAGATTGGCCTATAGTTCTCTTTTTCAGTTGGGTCTTTCTCTGCTTTGGGGATCAAGGTGATGCTTGCTTCCAGGAATGAATTTGGCAGTATTGCTTCCCTTTCAATTTCATTGAAGAGTTTAAACAGTAGAGGCAGCAGTTCCTCTAAATGTCTTGTAGAATTCAGCAGTGAAGCCATCAGGGCCTGGGCTTTTCTAAGTTGATAAGTTTTTAATTACATTTTTAATTTCATTGGTTGATATTGGGTTGTTCAGAATGTTTAGGTCTTCTTCGTTCAACTTTGGTAATTCATATGTATCTAGGAATCTGTCCATTTCTTCTGTGTTGTCCATCTTATTGGTGTATAGGTTCTGGAAGTAGGTATTGATGATCCTCTGGATTTCTGCTGGGTCTGTTGTGATTTCACCCTTTTCATTCCTAATTGCATGGATTTGGGCCTTTTCTTTCCTTTTTCTGACAAGGTTGGCTAAGAGTTTATCAATTTTGTTGATTCTTTCCAAGAACCAACTCTTGGCTTCATTGATTTTTTGTATTGTTCTCTTAGTCTCCATTGCATTGATTTCTCCTCTGATCTTTATAATTTCCTCCCTTGTATGAGCTCTGGGGTTGTCCTGTTCTTCTTTTTCTAGAAGCTTGAGGTGCAGCATCAGGTTGTTTAATTAGGCTCATTCTGTTTTCCTAATATGCATATTCACTGCTATGAATTTCCCTCGTAAGACTGCTTTCATTGTGTCCCATAGATTCCGATATGTTGTATTGTCATTGTCATTTAATTGAAGGAACTGTCTGATTTCTTCTTTCACTTCCTCTGTGACCCACTGGTTATTCAGAAGTTTGTTGTTCAATTTCCATGTGTTTATGTAATTTTTCCTGTTTCTTTTGCTATGGATCTCCAATTTCATCACACTATGGTCTGATAATATACAGCGGATAACTTCAATTCCTTTGCACTTACTTAAACATGTTCTATGTGTGAGTATGTGGTCTATTTTGGAGAACGACCCATGTGCAGCTGAGAAGAATCTGTATTCTGATTTTGTGGGCTGGAAGACTCTGTAAACATCTGTTAACTTCATTTGTTCAAGAGTTCGATTGAGTTCTAGTATTTCATTACTTATTTTTTGTCTAGTTGATCTATCTATTTGTGACAGTGGGGTGTTGCAGCACCCCACTACAATTGTATTAGTGCATATATGACTTTTCATGTCCGTTAGTATTTGTTTTATATAGTTGGGCGCACTAGTGTTTGGTGTATAGATATTTATGATTGTTATGTCTTCCTGTTGGATTGTTCCCTATACAAGGATTTAGTGTCCTTCTTCATCTCTCTTAATCAGTGTTGGTTTGAAATCTACTTGATCTGCAAAGAGGATAGCTACTCCTGCTTTTTTTCGGGTTCCTGTCACATGGAGTATTGTTTTCCACCCTTTAACTTTCAGTTTATGAGTTTCCTTTTGAATTAAGTGTGTTTCTTGTATGCAGCATATTGTTGGATTTTGCTTCTTGACCCATTCTGCCAGTCTATTTCTTTTGATTGGTGAATTGAGACCACTAACATTGATGGTTATAACTGAAATGTATTGACTTGTCATTGCCATGAGTTTTTCTTTTTGTTGGGAACTCCCCCTTTACATTTAATTTCTTGTCATGCCAGATGGGTTCATTCTGCTTTGCTTTCTGGGGTTGTGATCCTCAATGTCTGTTCCTAGGATATTGTGTAAAATTCTTTGGAGTGCTGGTTTGGTATTCACAAAGTTCCTAAGGTGCTCTTTGTCATGAAAGTATCTTATTTCTCCATCAATTTTGAAAGACAGTTTTCCAGGGTACATCAATCTGGGTTGGAGGCTGTGTTCTTTTAGGACTTGGAATATGTCACTCCAAGCTCTTCTTGCCTTGATGGTTTGTGTTGAGAAGTCTGCTGTGATTCTGATGGGCTTTCCTTTGTATGTGATTTGTTTCTTTTCTCTAACTGCTTGGAGAACTTTGTTCTTCTGTTGAGTTTCTGGAATCTTAACAATTATATGCCTATGTGTAGATTTTTTTGATCAAGGCTATTTGGAGTCCTATATGCCTCACTTACCTGCATGTCAAGCTCTTTTCCCCTGCTTGGGAAGTTTTCTGCCATTATTTCTGTGAAGAGATTTTTTATGTCATCTGCACTCTCTCCTGTTTCTTCATTGACTCCAAACAGTCTTATGTTATTCTTCTTTGCTTCATCTAGCAGCTGCTGGATTGATATTTCATGTTCCCTTATAATTTGGAAGCAATTTTTTCTTCCTGGTCACTAATTGCAATCTTATGTTCTATATCTGAAATTCTGTCCTCACATTGGCTCATTCTGCTGTGTAGACTTTCAGTGGAGCTTTTCATGTCCTGGAAATCTATTTGCATCTGTTTTATGGATTCCATTTTTTTGCTATGTTGGGATTCCATCATGTTCCTGAGCTCCTCTGTAGATTTATTAATCATGTCTTGCACTAGGGGCACAATTTCTCCTGTTATCTGAAAAATTATTTCTGATTTCATTTTTTCCAGATCCCCTTTTGTTTCCAGTTCAGTGGGTCTAGGTGGTTGCATATCAGAGTGTTCCATCCCATTTCCCTTTCGGGTTGTTGTAGGTGATCTGGGAGTCTGGTTTTGTGACTTATTTATGTGTTTTCTCATTTCAACTGGGGGGAGGGCTGTTGGCGCCTGCCTGGATTACATCCTCTGAGCTGGGAGAGGTGGGACAGGGCCCGGCAGCAGCAGTAGGGATGGTGGCCCAAAAGCCCTTTCCTGTGGGCTGGGAGCAGCGGGAGGTATGGTGGCCAGGAAGCCCCTTCCTCTGGACCAGGAGCAGTGGGATGGCGGCTCAGAAGCCCATTCCTCTGGGCCAGGAGTGGCAGGACAGAAGGTGGCCCAAAAGCCCTTTCCTCTGGGCTGGGAGCAGCAGGAGGGATGGTAGCCGGGAAACCCCTTCCTCTGGACCAGGAGCAGTGGGACAGTGGCTTAGAAGCCCCTACCTCTGGGCCAGGAGCAGCGGGACTCAGTACCATGGTCTGCTGGTCAGGTGTCCTCTGTGTCTTTGTAGTGTGGAACCAGGTGGCTGTGCAGAGGAGCAGGGGGTCGGGGGTCCAGTGGATTGTTGCCGGGGCACCGGCTGATTCAGCATCTTCCGTGTGACTCCAAAGAAAGTTTTTTATATATTATAAATCATCTACCAAAAAAACCCTATCAAATGCCTTATCTGTCACAGCAGCAAAACTTTAGACATTATTGTATCCATAGCTATACATAACTAATGAATACTATACAGAAGCAGGCAATAAATAAAAGGTACAAAATACGTAATATATATCACGTTGAAAAATAGTATGGACAAGCATAATCAGATAAAGGAGCTAGAAATGATGGGGAGGGGCAGGCTGTAATTTTAAATTAGATGGCCAGAGAGAAGGCTACGGAAAAAGTAATGCCTGAGGAAAGATGTGAACGCTTAGAAAAGAAGTCATATAAATATATGGAGGTACAGTATTTCAGGTAGAAGGAGCAATCTGAGCAGCAGCTCTGACAGGAGTTCTGTCTGGTATGTGTGAGAAATAAGTAGGCAAACAGTACGCATGGAAGACAGCCAGAGAGAGAACAGGAGACAGATTCACAGAGGTGCAAGGGCACAGGGTCTTGCCAGCCTTTGTAATCATTTCGTCTTTATTCTTAGTGAGGTGAGAAGCCATAAGTCTGTTGTGACTAGAGAAGTGAAGTTATCTGTTTTCAGCGGAATTATTTAGGCAGGCACGATGCAGGGTCATTCATTAATCAGAGAACAGATAGGAAGCTGTCACTGAAATAAGTGAGAGGTGATGGTGGCCTGATCCAGATTTGTAGCAGTGAACATTTTGAGAAGTGTTTGAACCCTTGACTCTACTGCCAAATTGTTTAGGTAAAGTTTTGCATGCCTTTTCTCCTTTAGGCTCTATGCTAAGTTAGTTACTCTCTCATTTCCTGTAGGAGGAAAACAACCTACGCATGTCTGGTAAGACTAAGTAACTTGTCCAAAAGCTATCGCTTGGATTCGTTATCATCTGACGTTGATTAGAGGCCGAGCTCCAAACTAACATTCTGATTCCTCATACGACTAGAAGGGTAGAGAGGACTTTCTAAATGGACGAATCCATGCAAGAGGTTAGGAAGGCACAGAATTTGCTACATGTGAGAGAAGAGCAGGTCGGCAGCTCACAGTTCAGAAAACAGGAATAAAACAAGGAGAAGCCGGAAAGTATAAACAATTATGAAAGTCCTTGAGAAACAGGCTTCAGTTATATTTCAGAGAGGATGGGGATTTAAGATGAAAGTAGGAGAAGAAAAGTAATTCAAGATTATTCTGGCCACTGGGTACAGGATGAGTTAAAGGCAATTGAAATCTGGCAAGTAAAGCAGATAGAAACAAAAGTGGTAATTCGTATGTGACAATTAGAGTTGGTAATTCCTCAATTAAAAGGAAAAAATCAGTCTCAGCAATATTTCCCAGAAGAAATATTTTTCTCCAAGATCTAGCACAGAATTAGGGCCCGAACTGTTTATTAAAAAATATTGAATTAGAATGTAGGCCATGTCCACAATTAGTTGAGTGAATTTGGATAGGTTATTTACTTTGGAGGTTTCTTCATCGACAAATAAAGTTGTATTTGATTACTTCTAATTTTTTCCCTCATTCTCTGATACTATAATTACGATCTATTCTTAACAATGTGAGAGCCTTTAGCATTTTTATTTAATTTAAAGGCATGAAGATTAAATTTCATCCACAGTGTGTGGTACTGTGTTTGGAAAAACTTGCTCAAAAAATTCTCTGAATTAATTGAGTCAGGAAGTCATCAAAGAAAAATAATGAAGTCCATTCTTATGCCTGTGGCTTAAAAGGGCTGACTACAAAGCAGAAAATGTTTGGAATTGGCCCTTATTCTTTCCAATTTCTTAGTCAGGTTTATTCCAATCTGGTCCCTGGACTATAGCATCAAAACTTGGGTAATAAGGGGCTTGTTGGACACATCGATCTCAGATGCTGCTCCAGACTTCCTGGACTTAAATCCTGCTAGTGGGCTGGGAATCACATGTCAACAAACCTTGACTCCTAGAAATACTGAATCTTGAGAAGACGTGCTTTCAATTATCCTCCAACTAAACTTTATTTTTTAATTATTACTCAAAATGACACCCTTAATGTAGGACCATTATTTCGTTGATATTAGAACCCCAAAGATCATTATTTATATGATTAATACATTAAAATAATAGTGTTATACACACACATACACTCACACATATATACAAGTGTATCTGAGCATAGGTATAAATCACCCCCAAGAGGAAGTCACCCCATAGCCTTAGGTAGTAAAGCTATACCTAAGATAGCTGTATTATTCTAGATCCTTCAGAATATTCTACAGTACTCTTTTAAGAATATCTCTAAAAAGTGAAAGACAGAAGCAGCCTGATTAAGAAGGCCTTGATACTTATCTTTCTCTAAGCAAACAATCATACAAAGTAAAGTAATGTAAACAAGATTTGTTTACTTGCTTGATTTTTTTAAACCAAGAATGATGATCATTTATAATGACTTTGCTTTTCAGCTCTTTCTGCATCTTGCTATTTGAAAGTAATGAAGTAAAAATAGCCAAATGTGAAGAACTGACAAACATCGGTTCAAAATCCTATTCGACTGTATGATTTCAGGTATTTTTCCTAATCTCACTGAACCACAGTTCCCTTATCACAATCCTCAGATTCCATACCTGAGAATTAAATAAGACATTACAATAATAACAATGTGTTTGGCACAAATGAAGTACTCAACAAATACATGTTCCCTTCTTCCATCTCTAATTTGTCAGTGTTATTTCTGGATCCCTTTCCTAAATCCTGTAAGTAACAAAATAATTAACCTTCCACCATGTCTGTGATATAATGCATTGAGGAAATACTAACATGGGGAAGTGCATAGCTTAAGTAGATTCCCAGCTGCCCTTCCCACAGAACCACCTATAGGGAAAAGGAAGAGAAACCACTTTCCACAGCGGAGTCTTTTCTCATTTCCATAGCTACAGAAGAAGGCTCATATTTCTCAGAGAAGCACAGTGTAGGACAGTAGATCTCCAATGATCATGGGATTTCAATGAAAGGATAAAAAGGAAGAAATGGAAGAAAGAAGTAAGGAAGGAGGAAGGGATAGCTAGCTTCAATTTAGTTTCAGATTAAATGAAATGAAAAATAAAATCATGTGTATTTCTTCTTAGGAATTACTCTATAGACATGTAAGTATTGTCAAATAGATGCTTTTCTAATTTTAAATTAAGTTATAGGAAAAAATTAAAATCTTAAGATTTTTTGGTATTATTTAGACAAAATGAATAGAATCAGGGAATAAAAACAAGAAGACTCTTTTAAAAATAAATTTACTCTATACATGTTGCTTATAGTATAAGGTAAGCCACTGACTGCTCTTTATAATACCATTGCTTTCCTATTCAACAGGCAGGCAGGCAGGCTGAACCCAGGGCTGAATCAGGCCCTTCTCAATGAGGAAGTAGGATCCTATGCACAACATCAAGCCAATCTAAGGAATCATCTTCTCTACATGATCCTTTCCCTCTCATTTCATCCTAGAACCCACAATTGATTGAAGTTGGTTTATCATTAAACAGCAAACTTAGAATATTTTTCTTAATTACTAATAGTTAACTAACTTTGGCTACATGCTTAACAGTGGACAGTAAAATACATGCCTCATGATTCAGAAAGTATTCTAAGTGAAAAGGTTTGGCCAGTGTTGTGTGAGTTAATATTTGGCAACAGTTTGGGATTTAGCACTTATAGATATTTATTTTTTCCTTCTTCAGGATTCCCAAAGACATTCCTAGTTTTTAAGACCAGAAAAGTTTATTGTCCAAGCTTGTGTGAACACTTTAGAAACCAGAGATTTATTAAATTCCCCTTAATAAATACATTTACTAACTCTATGCCAAGATTTATGTCAGATTGTTTTGATAATTCCCACTGATACACATAATGTGCTAGGTTGATTCTCATTAGTGATTGTAAAATATCTCTTCCATTACTTGAGTTAATTAAATAATGATTAACCCAATGGCTGGATGTGGTTTATGAGAACAGATGTATGTGGCTTTAGAAGACTTAAAACTCAAAGATATACATCTATAGATAAAAACAAAGATATAGATGTATAGATAAATATTTGCCTCTATAAAGGAAATAATTTATATCCTATTTTCATTAACTCTTTCAAGGTTATGAATTTATACAAATATACAATTCCAGTAATTTTTAAGGCAGTTAAAAAAGGAACAGTATTTTAATTTATTAAGCACTTGTTAGTAAACTTGGTTTCATATGAGGCAATTTATATGTTGTGTCCTTTAAAACTCACAGAATTCTAAATCTAACTTAATGATTCAGCATTGAGGCAAACATATTATATCACCAATCCAATTTTTTCTATTGAAGGAAAAGCACCCAAATCAACAGAGCCAGTTAGAAGCATCCCATATTAAAGGTCAAAGAAAGCAGGATATACCTTTACAAGATGTACTTGAACTCCAAACCCTTGTTTTTCCCTTTAAACAATAAAATTACCTTATGATAGGCTAGTGAAGATTAAAACAAACAATGTGAAAAGTAGCTAGGAAGCAGGAACTAAATCAATGTTTCTTTGCTTCCTCTAAATTCGCTTTCTCTCTCCCTCCTCCTTCCCAACAAGTTACTCTCCTGTCTTATAATCCCTTGCTCTTCGATAACTAAAAACTCAGAAAATAGCAAAGTTGAGACTAGCTGTAGTAACCAACGAACTTTACTTAATAAACAAAGAGAATAAGACACAAACTGCTTTAAAAAATCAACACACCTTAACAGTGGCAAAAATTACTAAAAATGATCCTAATTCCATTGTATCTATCTCAGGAATATAACTAAATTTAAAATTAATGTGCTGCCCACCCTTCATATCCTTTCCCATTCTAAACTTAGAATTCTCAACACTGATGTGCTTAGTTTGGATGATGATTATATAGTTACAAGTACTTCAAAAATATGTATAATGGAAGCCTGAAAATATTACTGTGTTCATGCGCCTTGTATAAAAGTTGCAGCTATTGTGCAGTTTCAGAGAGCTATTGCTATGTAGAAGAGACACTGTTGCCAGCTATTTTTCAAGAATAGACAGACATTTTAATATTGGTATAAAACTTTTCTTCTTTCTAAACATTAAGGAGTCTAAAAAAACCACTGGTTTTTATATTCTACAGTACTGGAAGAGTAGGGAAACAAGCATTCAACAACCTGAGAACATCCATGTAAAGTCTGCAATCTGCACTCATAAAGGAATTAGAGTAGAAAAGAGAACTCTTTTTCCTCCTACTCTATCTTTTTTAATTGCTTGGATTTTAAGTTGGATAAAAAGTAAGCCTGGGAAAGCTATTCTATTGTATTTCTCTTTGTACTTTTGAAACTCAGGGCTCATGATTTGGTGCTCAGGAAAACATTTGTTAATTGATTCATTGGTTGTGGGCCTATTAACTTCCTCTCTCTCTCTCTCTCTCTCTCTCTCTCTCTCTCTCTCTCTCTCTTTAAACATTCATCCAATAAGACATTCATCCAATAAGACATTCATTGAGACATCCACAATCTTCCAAGCCCCTTGCTGGACATGATAAAAAATAAATAACAAAGAGTCTCTGCCTTCAAAGAATTTCAATTTCAGAGTAAGACATGGACATGCAATCAAACTCTTTTTGATACTATATAAAAGTTACCTTTAAAGAGCTGTTTACCTTTAAAGTGGGATTTGCTTTACTTTGAACCCACTGCATCTCACATTGCCACAAAAGATCTCAGACACTTTTAAAAAAAAATGCAGCTCTAAGTAATGATTAACACAGTGGCTAGACATGGTGTATGAGAACGGATATAGGTGGTTTTGTAAGGACCATGTGGTTATGTGGGACACACATGTTGAACAGTCTGAAGATACTTTGCCCAAAACTTCCTTTGTAGCATACAGATGTAAGTGAGCCTTGGGTGGAAGTCTTTGCTTCCGGAATGAGAAGAATGACTAATCAGTGAAGCTCTGAATTACTCATTTCATCAATAGCTTGCTTTTCTTGAGGCAACATGTAAAATTTATACAAAATATAGCAAAGGAACATAGGTCAACCACATAAATTAGGACATTTCGGTTGACTGTGTTGGTGATTCTGTCTGCTAAAATTTAAAACAGTAAGTTGAAAGATGCTGCACTAAAATGAACAGAATCTCTGAGAATCAGAAATCCAATTTATAATTAGAGGGCACATTTCAGCAATTTTTATTTAAATTGAACTCCTAAAATGATTCTAGATGGAATTATATTCTCAATACTAACTACTGGTACTTGCATAGCACTGTCTTAGATGCTGTGGAGACAAGAAGATAAAGAAAATATGCTTCTAATCCTTAGAGAATTTTCAATCTTATTGAGGAAGTTACCTTTTGATTCGTGAAAAAAAAAGAAGTAGCAAAGCCCATGATACATTGCCCAATGACTTGTGTTGATAATCATGTATATGTGCAATTAGATAACAGTAACTATGAGGTAGAATAATCCAGATAGAAATTGTACTTGACGTGAGCCTTGGAAAAAGATAAAAGAGAATAAAGGGTGTATATGGGAGAAAAGAGTGGAGCAAAGGTATAGGGTAGAAAAGCTTTAGGGATTTTAGGAAATAGGGATCAGACTCATTTGGCTATAGCAGAATACCCGCGGAGAAGATTAAGGGTTAGTGTTGGAAATGTAGGTTGAAGTTAGGGTGGCAAGAACATGAATGCAAAGCCAAATAGTTCAGACTTCTTCCAAGTGGTGATGTGGAGCCACTGGGTATTTTTCATCAACAGAGTGATATGGGAAGCCTGGAGGTTGTGCACAGGCAAAAGACCCAGAATTAGGACAAGGGACATTGGCAGAAACAAACGAGGTCAACTAAGCTATTACCTCAGCATTTCTTTAAATAAATATATTCTTTAAATAGGTTATTTAATATTTATTTAGTAAGGTTTGACAAAACTTTCAGTTAGTATAGAATATGTTCTACTTTCTGTTAAAATAGATTTATTCTGTTTGCTGGCTATAACATTTTCACTCATTTGGAACTGTCTGGTTTTCAAATTTAAAATTATCTCACAATTTTGAGAATTCATGTTTTCCTTGTAAATCCCATTCAATTTCTTATAACATTCAAATTCTTGCCATGGGTCAAAAGTGTGCATAAAGTGCACTTCCCCCCAGTAAACAATTCTGTCTCTCACACTACTCATTTTCAGGACTTTAATGCACTAAATTGCCCATCAACCCACAGCCTGTGAGTGGCCCCCAGCTCGCTAGCTTCAGGTTGGTCGTGCGAACTTTTGTGCCCTGGGCAACTTCCATATACTGCCACCAAAACTAAACCTAAACCAAGATGGGTCAAGGTCAATAAGGATGCATTTGTTTAATTTTTATTCTTTGGTATTGTCTCTTTTAGCTGGAATAAGACCAAGATTCATCTTGCCAGTTTTAAAAAGGTGTAGTTGGAAACTAAGAGATCTAATATTTCATTTTGATTTATTATGTTGATATTATGATGTTACAGAAATAAGTAACCCATGTAGCTGGCTAGCTCACCTCTTAAGATGAATATGACCGGGCCAAACTTTACTTCTTAAAAATTCAGTTTGCTTGAGTCTATTTTACAGCTTTGGAATTGCTACCATATATTCAATTAGAAACCAAGTTAGGCAATGCACTAAAGTTTATATTTGCCTGATCACTGTCTATACGGTTAAAAAGGTTAAGGTCCAGTATAAGGATGTCTTGCTTTTTCTGACCTGAACTTAGTAAGTTTCTTGCAGATCACCTCTTCCATTCTTATTCTTATCTTCTAAAAAAGAGCTGAAATGCAGCAGAATATTTTTCTGTATTTTGTATTAAAACACATAACTTTATCAGATGATCAACAGTGCATTTATTAGACTGTAATGTTCTTTAACATTGAACCATCTGAAGAGAAATGGAATCCATAAATAATACAGCACCCTGCTTTATAGAATTGATTTGCAACTATTTTAAACAAAATTCAGACTACTTTAGTGAATCAAAGGACCCCGGAAAAGGTTCCGATTTTCTCAAGCCTATGATTAAACAAAACTGTTTCCTAAAAATAAAATTTACAAAACAAAGCCAATCAGAAAGACACACACAGGCTCTTTTTATTAAATATTTTATGGGATTTTTATTTGAGGCCATAAAAATATACAAACATTATCATAATTAGAAACTTTATTTCTCTGAGAAACTTTTATAAACAATCTATAAAATTATGCTAGGTTTCAAAACTGATCATTTACACATACTATATGTACAGAACATTATGATAAATAGGCGGCAATTCTGCCTGAATAGTGTTCTAACAGCTGTGAGGAATAAATTGGTGGTTTTATTCACGTACACCAGAGATGAATATGAGGAAACCCACACAGCCACTGAAAGTATAGACCTAGCACTAGTTTTAGGTGAGAGTCCATGGGAACTTCTTTATATTCAAGTTAAAAGGTGAACTAGCCAGAGTAACCTGGGCTACTTAGCGCTGTGGCATTCAAATATGTATGTAACACATTCAAATGAAGTACCATGTCACTCTGTTCTGCATGCTAGTAGAGATATTTAATTTTCTTTGAGCATATCTTCATTGTTACACTTTTCAATTCAACGATTGAACTCTGTGTACCTAGTCCTAAGTACATAGGAGAAGGAAGGCTATGTCTTCTAAAAAGAGCCCTCCTCAACCACAGGTTTTTAAAAGTTGATAGTGAAGGCCTATATAAGCAGTACAGAAACATAATCTTAAGAAAAATATGCACATAATGGATTTTCATAAGACATAGTTCCAAAATGTGTGATTTGTGAGATAATTATTATGACAGCCTTTCCTTAATTCTGTTGAAACACAGACAAACCCACTATTGCAGATTTTCTTCTATGTATATATAATGTACTATACAAGAACACATGTGAAACTTGTATGGCAATGATGTATAAACACCACCACTTACTACCAATGACATGTGGAAATGAGACACTTAGTCCCCCAGATACCATCACTTTCATCTGCATGTTAAAGATAATATCTACTTAACCAACACAGTAACCAAATAAAATATCAAAATGAACCATAAAACATGGATTTCAAACCCTTTACCATTTTTCATATCGAAGCTAAAAAATTATATCTATATGAACTATGTTAGTTACTTTTCTCTTGTTGCTGAGACAAAATACCTGACACCCAAAGTTAAAGGGGGAAAGGTTTATTTATCTTATAGTTCACAGAGGTTTCAGTACACAATTGGCTGGCTCCAAGGCAGGGTGGCAGAGGGGCAACAGTTCATGGCGGTAGAAAACAGCAAAGGCAGCAAGGTCCCCTAACAGTCTTTCTGCCGATTTTATCTCATCCAGACTACCAGGATTAGGGCAGTGCCAAACCAGTCACTCACGTGCAGTGGTTTAGTAATCATACATCCTTAATCCCAGCATCACACACTTCAGTTTCAGCCACCTGTGACCACATGAGGCTCTGAGGAGACATCCAGATCCAAACCATAACATGAACATATGAATTTCTAAGTGGATCATCCACTGCTTTATTTATTGTTTACCAAAACTTATAAAATACTAAGAATAGTATCAGTAACTAAAGGCACATTGACAATCAAATGGACAAAGTTCTTGACTAAAGGGAAATAACAGAAAGACAAAAAATAAGTCGGGCATATGTGTATGCATGTGTTTGTGTGTGTGTGTACCAAATTTACAACAGTAACAGGAGCTACAATAATGGTTGAGTGGGGAGGGCCTACTTAAAGGTCTTGGGGAAGTTAAGTAGAGTCTCTGAAAAGTGACATTTAAGGTGAAAGTTAAACCACAAGACAGAACAATCAAGCAAATAGGGGTGGGATGGAGAGGTGGGTTAATTGTTTGAGTAACTTTGCATTGAGAAACATTTTGAACCTAAACACTTAAAAGTAATATTCAATAGCATAATCCATCAAGAGACCCAGTAATTATTATAGAAAATAAAATTAAATAACAATTTTTAATTTTTTTTTTTTTTGCTCTTATCCTATGAGCATCAACAATCACTCAAGAAGTAGCTTTTGGAACTTTGAAAATGGCAGAGCAATGATGCCAGCAACTCAGCTTCTCCAGGACAAATGGTCTAGAGTCTGGAAAATAGTAGCTTGGAGAGGAACCAGAGTAGAGGTTACCTGGGAACCAAGAGGGAACTGACAGAGGAGAATAGAATAGGATTAAGTGATAGAGAAGAAATAGACCATGCCACAGAGGAGAGACCGAGCAGCTCTGCCCACTGCAGTTGGGTACCCGCCAGCTGGGAGGCAAAGGTAAACTAACAGCTTTTCTATTCACAGAGAACTAGAGAGCTGCACTGGTACCAGGAGAATATTATGCAGTTGGAGACAGTAGGAAAAACGCAAGACACTGATCCCTGAGAGGCCTTTCAGAGTCAACAGCTGGTGAGTGACTGAAGTACAAGGAGACAGTCATGCGGAGAGGAGCAGGTAGGGAGGCCATGGTGGGGTAGGGCTGGGTGTCTGAACCTGGGTCCCAGAAGAGTCCACTGGGTGCTAACACTGCCAAGTTCCCACAGTCACAGGAGACTGCCAGCAGTGGGAGAGCAGACTGAGGAGCCTTGCTGAAAGGCAGTGAATGGTGATCACAGACTCGGCTCCTGCAGTCGGGGGCCGGTTTCTGCCTGAGCCACACAGGATTGGAAAGTCACATCAGTGCCTTGTCTCACTGTAAGCAGATCTCTGCACCCAAGCACCATTCTGGGGCCAGACTGCCACCTTACATTTGCAATACGATCAAAGACACATCCTGGCCTGAGCTCTGCTCTGTCACCTGAGCCTGAGGAAAGGAGCCATGTGTCCAAAACAATAGAAATGTTCTTTTGCTATTCTTTATGACATTGTTATTTTTAAATTTTTTATTCTTATTTTACTTTCTAAATTTTGGTTTGTAACTCTTTGCCATTTTCCTCCTTCTGTACATTTCCCTGCACACTTTTATTCCATTATTTAGACTTTTTTCTTTTATGAGCATGTCTGTCTGTGTGCTTCGCTTACTCATGCCTTTTGTTTTCCCTCCCAAAATAGTTTATAGAGGGTAAGGGAATTCTCCCTTGTCCATTTAGATCCCTCCTACTTTTACCCATATCTCTTTGCCTGACCTTTTTCTCCTATGTTTTATGTATTCTCAATTTTACTTTTCTTTCCTCTCCAACTTTTTAATTGCATCCCTCAAACTTTCTTTCTAATATTTATATTAATCATAGAATCTCTTCCCATCCCCATTTCCCACTACTAATGTTTTACCCAGATTTCCTTGTTATTCCCTTCTAAATATATATCATCATACCCTTAACATCAATAGGATTCTTTGCTCCCTTCTATTTCCTACTTCCCATACCACAAAGGAGAGGTCTAAAAAAATAATTTTTTTAATTTTTATCTTCTCTTGCCCCACCCCAATGGTACTACCCAGTCCCAAATCCCCTGGGGTTTTGATAACTAATTCTAAAAATTACTGTGGAATGCTGTTTTTCACCAGTAGGGGAGACACAGCCATCAGATTTAGTGCACATTAACTGTGGGTCAAGACTTAGACTGTTAGGATACTTAAACTATAGCTGTGGATTTCTTCTCTAGGCTAAAGGGAGACTCAAAATAGGGTCTTATGCTATGTTATTTCTTAACTAGCCCTGATAGATACCACTGTAATGGATTAGCCTGTTACTGCTGTAGTTGAATTGATTGCATGGGAATAATCCTGACTCAATGGACAATTTAGTGCCAGTGAACTTGTCTGATGAATCCACCATCACCCCCAGGGAGAAGGACACCAAGATTTTCTAACCCAAGAACTCAGACTGGATCAGATTTTACAAGAATTCTTGCAGCCTGGCAGAAAAGAGGTCCTGAGTCTGAGTTAACTTCAGTATTGTGATGGAGAGATCAGAGCAGTTACTGGGAAGTGAGCACCCAGACTCTCTGGCAAAGAATCTACTCAGAACTCACATATGCAGTGTCTCATTGCAATATCTAATCTGTGTTCCCATTGGACATCTTATTGGGTTAAGTTTTTGTATGTTTCTTGATTTATTTAGCAATGTGGGGTTATGTTGTGTTATTTTATGGTTCCATGTGTTTTTGGGTTTTTATCCTTGTACTTTTTCTTTTTCATTGGCTCTCATTTAATAGGTATCTAGGTTCTCTCCTTCATTTCAGGACTTTATCTGGCTTCTTCACCTCAAACTCATGAAACAATATTACTAACATATTTCTGTATTCTTTTCCCAAACATGTAAACTCCTCCTCCTAAGTTTTTAATTTCACCATACTTAGCTCCCATACAATATCTTCACTAATATTATTCTTTGATCCTCCCCATCCTAAGCTTTTGGCACTTCCATATCTTACTTAACTTACTGCCTTCCCTATAAGCAAGTGCTGATAACTACATAGTTTTCCTCAATTACAAAGTGAATCCCCTTTCTCTCATATCTCATTCTTACCCCTACAAAATATTCTCTGAAAACTCTCAATACTAAACCTTCAACTCAACTAAAAACACTCATATAAAATCAGATCCCACATCAAATTTCTCATCTATGACCATTTGTTCCTTCAAACCTCCCCCTTAGTGTCTAACACTGCTCATCCAACCATCTCCCATTCTCCTGATCTCACCTCACCTACCTTGCTGCAGAGCAACCACAAATAACAAATATGTCATAGTGTGCATAAACAATAGACAAAGGAGGGAAGAGTAACTCCAAGTACTATCATATAGAAGTGTTGTAAGATTGAACCTGTGGTAAAAACAAAGATTTAACCTGTGGATGCTGTTGTAAATAGAAACAATTTTTTGGCAAAACAAAGAAACAGAGTCAAACTCACATAGTAAATGACAGAAGAAATAAATGCTAGGGATGCATATACAAAGCTGAAAATTATTCATGGGAACAAAACATCCTATGAAAATTCCCCATATAAGCCACAAACTCTCCTTGCTTCTCTACTCCCCAACCTGCAGTAATGCCTCCCCCTCAAACAAGAGAAGAGAAAAAAGAGGGAGCATATATACTTAAAATATATATAATTTAAATAGATAGATTGATAGATAGATAGATCGATAGATAGATAGATATAGATATACAAACAAAGACAGACACTAGTAAGAGAATGGGGAAACAAGGAAATAGAAGCTCTCTGAACCTCCCTCCAATTCTTTCAAAGCAGAGCAAGGGGTCACAAATGGAGAAGAAAACAAACACCAGGTAGCAGAAATCTGTAAAAAGTTCATAGAAGGGATAAAGAAAATAGATGAGTTTAAAGAAATGAACCAAAAGTCCACAGCAATTGCACTCAATATCCCCATGGTGAATTTTTGGAAAATAGGTAAAAAGCTGGACAAGCGAACCAAAATAGTTCAACATTTGAATGACAGATTGAACACATACATGGAACCCTCAAAAAGAAGTCAAACAGAAATGCCTGAAATTTAAAAAGAAAAAACAGTATAGAATTCATACATTGAAGTAATAATCAATGTGAAGAGAGTGTCTGATATTGATGACAAAATAGTGAATTATGATAAAGAGCTAAAAGAAGCCAAAAAGAAAATAAGAGGACAAGAAAAGACTATCCAGCAGCTACTAGATGACAATAAAAAGTCCAATCTAAGGCTAATCAGAGTTAGAAAAAAATCTAGAAGATATCACATATGGAGTCACTAGGATGCTTACAGAAATCATGGAAGAAAATGTCCCAAATATAAGAAAAGAGTTTAAAATTATATATAATTTATTATCTATGCACATGTATAGAACACCAAACAATTATGATGAAAACAGAAGTTCACCAAGGCATATTCTTATTGAATTCACAGATATCCAGCCAAAAAACAGAACTTTAAAGGCAGGCAGAAATAAAACAAATCACATATAAAGGTAAAGCTATTAGAGTCACAGGAGACTTCCAACCACAAACCCTGAAGGCCAGAAGAGATTGGAGTGAAATATTTCAAGCACTGAGAGAAAATAACTTCCAACCCAGATTAACTTACCCTGCAAAGCTGTCTTTCAAAACAGATGAAGAAATAAGTTATCTCCATGAAGAAGACAAGCTCAGAAGATAAATGAGTGCTAAACCAGTCTAAAGAAAATACTTGAGAATATTATTGATAGAAATGATGAATTGGACACAGCTAAAAACACAGAAGAATCTAGTTAGGTGATGGATAAACAGTAATAAAATGCATCAGGAAAAACAAATAATACAACAACAGATAAAAAAAAGCGATGATACTAAATAACCATCACATCTTACAAATACCTCTCCATGTTAACAGCCTCAACTCTCCAATCAAAAGATAGCAACTGGAAAACTGAATTAAAAAAAAATTCTAACCATCTGTTGCATTCAAGAAACTATCAAATCCAGGGAACACACCGAATCAGCCCTCTGCAGACAGGCAGGTCTGCCCATGCTCTACCTAGGTCCCAAGTCCCACAGAACACGCTGAATCAGCCTTCTGAAGACAGGCAGCCACCTGGTTCCACACTACAAAGAAGCAGAGGACACCAGACCACCAGAACAAGATACTGAGTCCTGCTGCTCCCGGCCCAGAGGTAGGGGCTTCTGAGCTGCCATCCCACTGCTCCTGGTCCAGAGGAAGGGGCTTCCTGGCTACCATCCCTCCTGCTGCTCCCAGCACACAGGAAAGGGCTTTTGGGGCACCATCTCTACCACTGCTCCCAACCACTGTCCCACCTTTCCCAGCTCAGAGGAGGTAATCCGTGCAGGCGCCAACATCTGCTCCCCCCCCCCCCTTCGAAATGGGAAAACATGTAAATAGGTCTCAAAACCAGACTTCCAGATAACCTACAGCAACCCCAAAGGGAAATGAGATGGAACCCTCTGATACTCAACCACCAGGACCCACTGAACTGGCAACAAAAGGGGATCTGGAAAAAATGAAATCACAAATAATTTCTCAGATAACAGGAGAAATTGTGCCCTTAGTGCAAGACACGATTAATACATCTAGAGAGGACCTCAGGAACATGATGGAATCCCAACATAAGAAACAAATGGAATCCATAAAACAGATGCAAATAGATTTCCAGGACATGAAAAACTCCATTGAAAGTCTACACAGCAGAATGAGCCAATGTGAAGACAGAAATTCAGATATAGAACATAAGATTGCAATTAGTGACCAGGAAAAGAAAAATTGCTTCCAAATTATAAGGGAACATGAGAAATCAATCCAGCAGCTGCTAGATGATGCAAAGGAGAATAACATAAGACTAATTGGGCTCAATGAAGAAACAGGAGAGAGTGCAGATGAAATAAAAAATCTCTTCACAAAAATAATGGCAGAAAACTTCCCAAGCAGAGGAAAAGAGCTTGACATGCAGATAAGTGAGGCATATAGGACTCCAAAAAACCTTGATCAAAAAAAATCTACACATAGGCATATAATTGTTAAGATTCCAGAAACTCAACAGAAGAACAAAGTTCTACAAGCAGTTAGAGAAAAGAAACAAATCACATACAAAGGAAAGCCCATCAGAATCACAGCAGACTTCTCAACACAAACCATCAAGGCAAGAAGAGCTTGGAGTGACATATTCCAAGCCCTAAAAGAAAACAGCCTCCAACCCAGATTGATGTACCCTGCAAAACTAACTTTCAAAATTGATGGAGAAATAAGATACTTTCATGACAAAGAGCACCTTAGGAACTTTGTGAATACCAAACCAGCACTCCAAAGAATTTTACACAATATCCTAGGAACAGACATTGAGGATCACAACCCCAGGAAGAAAAGCAGAATGAACCCATCAGGCATGACAAGAAATTAAATGGAAAGGGGGAGAACCCAACAAAAAGAAACTCATGGCAATGACAAATCAATACATTTCAGTTATAACCGTCAATGTTAATGGTCTCAATTCACCAATCAAAAGGAATAGACTGGCAGAATGGGTCAAGAAGCAAAATCCAACAACATGCTGCATACAAGAAACACACTTAATTCAAAAGGAAACTCATAGACTGAAAGTTAAAGGGTGGAAAACAATACTCCATGTGACAGGAACCCAAAAAAAAGCAGGAGTAGCTATCCTCTTTGCAGATCAAGTAGATTTCAAACCAACACTGATTAAGAGAGATGAAGAAGGAAACTACATCCTTGTAAAGGGAACAATCCAACAGGAAGACATAACAATCATAAATATCTATACACCAAACACTAGTGTGCCCAACTATATAAAACAAATACTAATGGACATGAAAAGTCATATATGCACTAATACAATTGTAGTGGGGGACCTCTACACCCCACTGTCACAAATAGATAGATCAACTAGACAAAAAATTAGTAATAAAATACTAGAACTCAATCAAACTCTTGAACAAATGACCTTCACAGATGTTTACAGAGTCTTCCCCCCCACAAAATCAGAATACACATTCTTCTCAGCTGCACATGGGTCATTCTCAAAAACAGACCACATACTCACACATAGAACATGTTCAAGTAAGTGCAAAGGAATTGAAGTTATCCCCTGTATATTATCAGACCATAGTGCGATGAAATTGGAGATCCATAGCAAAAGAAACTCAAAAACTTTCATAAACACATGGAAATTGAACAACACACTACCGAATAACCAATGGGTCACAGAGGAAATTAAAGAAGAAATCAGACAGTTCCTTCAATTAAATGACAATGACAATACAACATATCAGAATCTATGGGACACAATGAAAGCAGTCTTAGGAGGGAAATTCATAGCAGTAAATTTGCATATTAGGAAAACAGAATGAGCCTAATTAAACAACCTGATGCTGCACCTCAAGCTTCTAGAAAAAGAAGAACAGGACAACCCCAGAGCTCATACAAGGGAGGAAATTATAAAGATCAGAGGAGAAATCAATGCAATGGAGACTAAGAGAATACAAAAAATCAGTAAGGCCAAGAGTTGGTTCTTAGAAAGAATCAACAAAATTGACAAACCCTTAGCCAACCTTGTCAGAAAAAGGAAAGAAAAGGCCCAAATCCATGCAATCAGGAATGTGAAGGGTGAAATCACAACAGACCCAGCAGAAATCCAGAGGATCATCAATACCTACTTCCAGAACCTATACTCCAATAAGATAGACAACACAGAAGAAATGGACAGATTCCTAGATACAGATGAATTATCGAAGTTGAACGAAGAAGACCTAAACATTCTGAACAGCTCAATATCAACCAATGAAATTGAAAATGTAACTAAAAACTTATCAACTAAGAAAAGCCCAGGCCCTGATGGCTTCACTGCTGAAATCTACAAGACATTTAGAGGAACTCCTGCCACTACTGTTTAAACTCTTCAATGAAACTGAAAGGGAAGCAATACTCCCAAATTCATTCCTGGAAGCAAGCATCATCTTGATCCTCAAAGCAGAGAAAGACCCAAATGAAAAAGAGAACTATAGGCCAATCTCACTAATGAACATAGATGCAAAAATCCTTAATAAGATAATGCCAAACAGAATGCAGAAGATCATCAAGAAGATCATACACCCTGATCAAGTGGGATTCATCCCAGGGATGCAGGGATGGTTCAATATATGCAAATCAATCAATGTAATACACTATATCAATAGAGACAAGGACAAAAACAATATGACTATTTCCATAGATGCAGAAAAAGCATTTGACAAAATCCAACACGCATTTATGATGAAAACCCTACAAAAAATTGGAATAGATGGTCTCTACCTCAAACTGATAGAAGCCATCTATGAAAAACCAAGAGCCAATATCATACTAAATGGTCAAAAGCTGAAATCCTTCACACTAAAATCGGGAATAAGACAAGGATGTCCACTATCACCACTCTTGTTCAATATAGTTCTGGAAACATTAGCCACGACAATTAGACAAGAGAAAGAAATAAAAGGAATAAAGATAGGAAATGAAGAAGTCAAATTGTCATTATTTGCAGATGACATGATACTCTATAGAGCAGACCTCAAGAAGTCCACCAAAAGTCTTCTAGACTTAATAACCAAATTCAGTCAAGTAGCTGGTTACAAGGTCAACACACAAAAATCAATAGCTTTCCTCTACACAAATGACAGACTCACTGAGAGAGAAATAGGGCAAATAATTCCTTTCACAACAGCATCCAAAAAACTGAAATACCTAGGAATCATCCTAATGAAAGAAATCAAAGACCTCTTCTCTGAAAACTATGGCACTCTGAAAAGAGAGATTGAAGATGATATCAGAAAATGGACAGACATCCCCTGCTCCTGGATAGGAAGGATTAATATAGTGAAAATGGCCATACTTCCAAAACTGTTATATAGATTTAATGCAATTCCAATTGAGATCCCAGCAGCATACTTCATGGACCTTGAGAAAACTATCCAAAAATTCATTTGGAACAAGAAGAGACACAGAATAGCAAAAGCAATTCTAGGTAAGAGAGACATGGCAGGGGGTATCACAATCCCCAACCTGAAACTATACAACAAAGATACTGTGATAAAAACAGCATGGTACTGGCAAAGAAACAGACCTGAGGACCAGTGGAACAGATTAGAAGATGCAGAAACAATGCCAGACACACTCAGCCATCTCATCTTCAATAAAGGAGCCAAACACCCTCACTGGAGGAAAGATAGCCTCTTTAATAAATGGTGCTGGAAAAATTGGGCTTCAACTTGCCAAAGATTAAAACTAGACCTGTACCTCTCACCACGCACTAAACTAAAATCAAAATGGATTAAAGATCTAAATATTAAAATAGAAACTCTGAACCTGTTGGAACAGAGGTTAGGTAGAACCCTTGAAGAGATCGGTGAAGGAAAAGATTTTATGAACAAAACCTCAGTTGCCCATGAACTAGCACAAACAATCAACAAGTGGAATCTCTTCTTATTAAAAGGCTTCTGCAAGCAAGAGAAACCACCAGCAGTGTGAAGAGACAACCCACAATGTGGGAAAAAATCTTCACCTGCTCTTCCTCAGACAAAGGTCTACTATCTCGAATCTATAAAGAACTTAAAAAGATCAGACCTCCCAAATTTAAAGGCACAATCCAAAAATGGGCATCTGAAATGAACAGACATTTCTCAGACAAAGAAGTAGAAATGGCAAATAAATACATGAAAAAATGTTCAACATCACTGGTCATTCGAGAGATGCAAATGAAAACAACGCTGAGATTCTCTTTCACTCCAGAAAGAATGGCTGCTATCATGAAATCAACCAATCACAAATGCTGACGGGGCTGTGGGGAAAGAGGAGCCCTGCTCCACTGCTGGTGGGAGTGTAGACTGGTGCAACCATTGTGGAAATCAGTATGGAGGTACCTCAAAGAACTAGGACTGGAAGTCCCACTTGACCCCGCTATTCCACTGCTGGGGATCTTCCCCAAAGAATTAAAAGAATCATACCACAGTGATATATGTGCACCCTTGTTCATAGCAGCACAGTTTGTAATAGCTAAAACTTGGAAACAGCCCAAATGCCCATCAACTGGAGACTGGATAAAGAAAATGTGGTTTTTCTTCTAAAATGGAGTACCTGTCAGCCATAAAAAATGAGAAATTAGAGACATTTATAGCTAAGTGGATGCACCTTGAGGAGATACTCTTAAGTACAATAAATAGGACACACATGTACAAATTCCAAATAGTTTCTCTGGTGTGAGAAACTGAAAGTGTAAATAAGGGCTAAATGTATACTAGGTAATGTAAAATAGGAAGAAAAGGGGCAAAGGGGAAGGAAGTGGGAGGGCTAGGGGAAAGGATAGAAGGGAATGGGATTAATATGAGAAAATGGAAAAATAGGAGCAAAATCTTTGTAAATAGGGAGGAATGGAGGGGTTGAAGGGAGGGCTGGGCAAGGGTGAAAAATAAGAACCAAGAGAGACTATGTAAAGGTGCAAATTTCCAATGATGAATGTCATTATATTGTATACCTAAAATATACCAATGATTAAAATGAATAATCGATAATGTAAAACAGGAAGAAAAGGTCCAAAGGGGTAGGGGTAGTGGGAGGGGCAGGGGAAAGGAAAGAAGGGAAAGGAAAAATGCTGAGAAATGGAAAAATTGGAAATAAAGTCTTTGTAAATAGGGAAGGGTGGAGGGGGTGAAGTGAGGGCTAAGAGAAAAAAAAGAAACTATCAAATCCAAAAGATATTCATAAACCAAACTTTAAAAGATGGAAAACAACATTTTATGCACCAGCACACTGAAAACAAGTGGGGTATGGGTATCAATTCTAATATCAGACATGCTAAACTTCAAGCTAAACCTGATTAGAAGAGACAAGGAAGGTTACTACATACTAGTTAAGGGAACAATCCAACAAGAACAGATAACATTGATAAACATATATGCACCAAATACTGGAACACCTATCTTCAGAAAACAAAAACTGCTGAAATTAAAAAATAAAATAAACATTTATGCAATCAACATCCCACTTTTGCAAAGAGATCACCACAACAAAAAAACCCAATAAATACATTTCAGAACTGAACCATACCCTTCAATATATGGACTTAATGGATATCTAAAGAGTATTCCACCCCTCTACAACAGAATATACATTATTTTCAGCTTTTTCCAAAATATATCACATCTAGTCCACAAAGCCTGCTTATATAATTATAAAAGAAATGAAATCATCCCATACGTACTATCAGACCACTGTGCAATGAAAATAGAAGTCAATGACAGAAGAAATTTCAGAAAAGGTAAAAGCTCCTGGAAAATTAAAAATATACTCCTAAACAACCAATGGGTCACAGAAGAAATCAAAGAAGAAATTTTAAAATGTCTAGACATTAGTGAAAATGACTGTACAACTCAATAAAACATCTGGGACACTATGAAAGCAGATCTAAGAGGAAACTTCATTGCAATCAATGTTCACATTAGGAAAACAGAGCTAGCCCAAATAAATAACCTTCTGAGAAATCTTGAGATACTCAAGAAACAACAACAAACCACCACAAAACTAAAATTAAGGAGGGAAATTATGAAGATGAATCAAAAATCAATAAAATTGAGATTAAAAATACTATAACAAATACCAACAAATCAAACAGCTAGTTCTGCCATGTGTGGTGACTCACATGTGTAATCCTAGTCCTCAGGAGGCTGAGGCAGGAGGATTGCCATGAGTTTGAGGCCAGCCTGGGCTACATAGCGAATTCAAAGTCAGCCTGAACTACATGGTGAAACCCTGCCTGGGGAAAAAAAAAAGCTAGTTCTTTGAAAGTATAAGTAAAATAGATAAGACCTTAGCCACATTCACAAAGAGAAAGAAAACACTCACATCAATGTGATTAAAAATGACAAAGGTAAAATCACAACAAACACTGTTAAAATCTAGAAGACAGTAACTATTTCAAAAAACTATATTTCAACAAATTAGCAAATTTTGAAGAAATGGAAAGATTCCTAGACACATACAAATTACCAAAACTAATCCAAGAAGACATAAATATGCTTATCAACCCATTAACAAGCAATAAAATTAACTTACTAATAAAGAATCTAAACTAAAAAAGCTCAGAACCTGACAGGTTCACTGCTGAATTCTACAAAATCTTTAAGAATGTTATATCACCAATACTCTTCAAGCTCTTTAACAAAATTGAAAGGGATGCAGTGCTCCCAGACTCATTTATAGAAACCAGTATAAACCAGATGCCCAAAATGGACAAAGACCCAACTAAAAGAGAACTATAGGCCAATCTCTTTAATGAACATACATGTAAAAATCCTCAACAATATATTACCAAATAGAATACACCACATTATCAAAAAGATCATACACCATAATCAAGTAAGTTTCAGCTCAGAGATGGCAAGGATGGTTCAGTATATGGAATTCAATAAATGCATTACATCACATAAACAGGAGCAATGTCAAAAAAACATGATTGTTTGTCAAAATCATATGACACAGAAAAGGCTTTTGACAAAATCCAACACCTCTTTATTATAAAAACCCTGAAGAAAAGAGGTATAGAAGGACCATACCTAAATATGACAAACTAAAAACCACCATTTACTAAATGAGAAAGAAATCATTCCCCTAAAATTAGAAACAAGACAATATCCACTATCACCTCTTCTATTTAATATAGTACTTGAAATATTAGCCTGAGCAATTAGGCAAGAGAAAAAATAAAAGGTATGCATATAGGAAAGGAAGAAATTATCATTATTCGCAGATGACATGATAATCTACATAGAAGACCCAAAGAACTCTACCAAAAAACTCTTCGAATTAATAACCAACTTCAGCAAAGTAGTAGGATTCAAGATAAACACACAAAAATCATTGAGCATTTGTGTACAGTAACAAGAAATGAGATGAGAAGGAAATTATGAAAACAATACCATTCACAGTTGATTCAAGAAAAATGAAATATCTAGGAATTAACCTAACCAAGAAAGTGAAAGACCTCTACCAAGAAAACTATAGTACTCTGAAGAAGGAGACTGAAGAGGACATAAGAAAATGCCTGATCCTGGATAGACAGAACTAATATTGTCAAGATGGCCATACTTCCAAAACTGTTATACAGATTCAATGCAGCCCCCATCAAAATACCAACAGCATACTTTACAGATCTAGGGAAAACAACCCTAAAATTCATATGGAGCCAAAAGAGAACTGAAAAAGCAAAAGTAATTTTGAGCAATAAGTGCAAAGCAAGCAGCATACCAATACCTTATACTACAAAGTCACGGTGATAAAAATGTCATGGTACTGGAACAAGAACAGTCATATAGATCACTGGAACACAACTGAGCATACAGAATCCTCCTCAGACATATTAAACTATTTGATCTTTGACAAAGGGACTAGAAGAATATGCTGAAGGAAAGATAGCCTATTCAACGAGTGATGTTGGTAAAATTAGTTATCTGTTTACAGAAGAATGAAACTGGACCCTTATCTCTCACTGTATATTAAATTAAAACAAAAATGGATCAAAGATCTAAACATTAAAACAAAAACATTCAGCCTTCTGAAAGATAAAATAGGTAAAACATTTGAAGACATGGTTATAGGAAAGGATTTTATAAACAGAACCTCAATTGCATAAGAAATACCACCAAGAATCAACACATGGGATTATATCATACTAAAATGCTTCTGTACAGCAAAAGAATCAATCAGTAGAGTGAAGAGACAACCTACAAAATGGGAAAAAATTTTACTAGCTACTCCTTAGACAAAAGACTAAACTCTAGACTATACAAAGAACACAAAAAAACTTAAACCACCTAAAATTAAAGACCCAGTTCAGAAATAGGCACGAGAAATGAACAGACACTTTGACAAGGAAATAATATAAATAGTCAACATATATACAAACAAAATGTTCAACATCTCTAGCAATTAGAGAAATCCAAATTAAAACAATGCTATGATTTCCTCTTAGTCCATAAAGAATGTCAGTCATTAGAAAAACAATGCTGTTTGGTTGTGGTGAAAAAGGGACCCTCCTGCATTGTTGGTGTGCTGTGGCTGTGTCTAGATGTCCCCTCAAAGCCTCAGACAGTCTTTTTTGAAGGTAGCTAAATCTGGAATGTGTGATGCTAGGATTAAGGTCATTTGATTATTAAACCACTACACGTGAGTGATTGGTTTGGCACTGCCCTAATTCAGGTAGTCTGAATAAGATAAAAGGAGCAGAAAGACATTGTTAAGGGCCCTTGATGCCTTTGCTACCTTGTGTGTGCCATGTTGTTTCTCCTCTGCGATGCCTCTCTGCCATGTGCCACCCTGCCTTGGAGCCAGCCAATTATGGATTGAAACCTCTATGAACTGTGAGCTAAATAAACCTTTTCCCCTTTAACTTTGAGTGTTGGATTATTTTGTCTCAGAAACGAGAGAAAAGTAACTAACACATGATGGAATTGCAAAATAGTACAACCATTATGGAAATCATTATGGAGAGTTCTCAAAGAACTGAAATTAGAAATTACATATGATCCAGTTATCCTCCTGCTAGGTACAGTGAACCCTTGACTTATGAACTCAATTTATTCATGAGGGCTGGTTGTAACTCAAGTTGGTTGTAAGTTAAGACTATTTTTCCCATAAGAAATAATGGAAATGTCCATGATGCATTTCAAACCTCCCCTTAACTAATCTTTTCAAAATAGAAAATTGTTGTATAATGTGCAAAATTTACCAGAAACATCAATATTTTCCTAGTGTATTCACTAAAAAGTTAGAAAATGAGCCTAGTTTACCATAAACAACAATTTCATACTGTACTCATCATTCAAGTTGACATCTTTGGCTTGCAGGAAGGGAGGATGAAATGGAAAGTGATTATTATCTGGAAGGAGAGTACTCTTCCATAAGAAGGGGAATCTGTCTCTCTGTTGTTCTTTAGCCAACAAGGACCTGCTTCTGACTCATTAGGTCTCAACCTTTTCAGAATTAAAAACTGGTCTAAGATTGTCTGTTTCTGTCTTTTCTTTATACTGTTCTATAGTATGACATGACATTGTCATTAATCAAGTGAATGCAGTGACTGACTTTTTCTCTGTCTGAGTGGTGTTCTCTACAACTGTTTGTAGCTCTGTCCATTTTTTCAGGATTTCCTTTCAGAAGAACTTTGTTGCACTGATTGTTGATACTCCCCTTCCTCTTCAGAAAGCTCCTCAGCCACCATTCTCTGTTGCTCAGCCAGAAGTTGCTGAAGTTCCTCTGTAGTCAGTTCCTCTGAGTGTTCCTCCACCAGTTCCTCAACATCACCACTGTCTACCTGCAAGCTTATGGACTCTGCTATAGTGACCATGTCATCAACCATAGGGTCAATTGTTTTGTTTTTGTTTTTTTTGGTACCAGGGATCAAACTCAGGTCCTTGAGCTTGCACAGCAGGTGGCAAAACCACTGAGCTAAATCCCCGGCCCTAACCACAGAGTCAATTGAAGGCTCAGGCTCCTCTTCACAGCCTTCAAAGTCTCTCTCATATATAATTTTAGGTCACACTTTCTTCCAAACAGATCTCAGTGTCCTTAGGGAAGCATTGGCCATGGATTTCTCAGTTAAACCCACACAGGAAAGATCAGCATTCAGGTCATAACTCAAGTCTTTGGTCATAAAACTAAAATTCCAGTCATAACCCAAGTTGTTCACATGTGAGCCCAGTTGTAACTTAAGGGGTTCACTGTATCTTCCCAAAAAAGCTTAAGTCATCATATTACAGCCATACATGCATACTAATGTTTATAGAAGCATAATTCATAATAGCTAAATCTTGGAAGTAGCCTGTATACCCATCAACAGATGACAGAATAAAAAAAGTGGTATCTATATATAATGGAATACTACTTGGATATTAAGAATGACACATTTTTAGGAAAATGGATACACCTTGAAAATATAATGTTAAGTGAAATAAACCAGACCCATAAGTTTAAATACCATATGGTGTCTCTCATTTGAGTAAGGGAAAGTACACAGAAAGAAAATGATAAAAGATAGATAGAAAGGGACAAGGGCACAGATCTCTTGTAATAGGGAACCAGTAGAAGGGAACAAAGGTGAGGGGTGAGGAGGGGAAGGGAAAATAAGAAGAATAAAGATATGCCATGTACTGGATCAGAATAACCCAATTAATGTAAACACTATATGCTATAACATGGGCTAAGACAAATAATATCAACAAGTATGAAAAAAGGGATGGGGAACCAGAAGAGGAGGGGGAAGGGAGGGAAAGAAAAAAGGATTTAAAAACAGGAGAAACAAACTGTAATATGTACATATAACCACTCCCCAAGATGACTGTAAATTATATGAATCATAAACATGTTATTAATAAAATTTAAAAATTATACCAAAAAAGAAGTGGCTTTTGGGCTCTTGCTACTGGCTGTAGTATTTTTTTCTTAAATTCTTCTATTGGTACATTTTAGGTATACAATACGTTTACGTTTATCATTGGGTGTTTGTACCTGAACATGATGTATCTTGGTTCTTATTTTTTCCCCATTACCTGTGCGCCCTTCACCCCTCCACCCTTCCCTATTTACATAGACTTCGTTTCCATTTTTTTTTCTTTTCTCATAATTTTTCCTTTCCCTTCTTTCCTTTCCCCTTCCACCACCCTGACTGTAGTATTTTTGAAAGTGTAGTCATGATCCCCAGAAATAAATCATTTGAAAAATATTATACTGTTCTGGGACCCCAACCTGGAATCACAGTCTTAAGCATCTTAGGCTATTTAGGTGGGCATTAAAACATGAAAAATACTACATTATGCATTGAGCTATATGTTACATGAATATCAACTAAGCTCATGTTCCCTGATGAGGAGATCACAATACAGTCTAGGTAATAAGAGATAGATAAATAGATAGACAGATAGATAGATAGATAGACAGACAGACAGACAGACAGACAGACAGATAGATAGATAGATAGATAGATAGATAGATAGATAGATAGATAGATAGATAGACAGACAGACTTAGATAGATAGACTTGAAACTAAAATTAACATGCTATCTCTGGTCAAAACAAACAGATGTAACCCATAAATGGCTGAGAAGTTCAAATACTAGAGATTAAGGGAAACACCAGTTTTTGAGCTATGATATACCCTGTAAATGGAAATCAAAGGCAGAATCCTGTGCATTCTGTGAGACTCATAAAAGAGCATCATCAGTCAGAACATTTAGTTCTGAGACAGAGTGACATTTCAGAAGTTATAATGAGGGAAATATTTAAGCAAAAGAGTCCTATCCAACATGTTCAACTACAGATGCCTAGGAAAGATGGAGATGGTGCAAAGTACAGATGGACAAAACACAAGAATTCCCAGCCTGCATTGCAATCACCCTTGGGGAAACATCTAGGAAAGGTGACCTGAATCATTCTAAACTCATAATTGGGAAATTCTCCCTCTCAGTTCAGGTCTTGTTCTCTCACTACAGCCAAATGTAAACAAGCTTTCATTATGAGAATTGCCTTCTCTTGAAAGAGTTTTAGCCTCGGGAGGGAAATATGCCACCACTTGTACCAGAAAGCCCTGGATGAAATCACATACACACTTACGTGTCATTCTCTATCCCTGTTTCCCAAATTGATGCAAACACAGAGAAATTTTGCTAAGTATTTTTGTACCTCAATCCCTAATTCTTTATTCTTGTCTTAATCTAGCATCTGATTGGATTTGGCTTGAACAGGATTTTATGATTCAGCCTCATACAGTGTACAGTGTACAGTGTAAAGTACAAAGTACTCAGAATTTAACCTGAGTTGATTAAACAAGAATGATCAATATACTTTGCCATAAAAGGTCCAATAAGAACTTGTGCCACAGCTATTTTTATCATATACTGAAAAAATATTTCATTTCTCAAAAATGTCAGCAAAGGAAAAAAATTGATATTTTTGTTTTACCTTCATTGACCCTGAGAATTCTCAAATAGAAACAAAATATAAAGTATAAATTCTCAAATTCATGTGAAAAGTTCCACCAACTACCAAATGATATATAGGATTTTCCCAATTCCTCCTTCTATTTCCAGTCAGCTGGTGGTGAAAGTGTGCTGGTAAAAGGTGTGATTCCCCCTCACATCACCTCATTGATCTCCTTCCCTTTCTAAAGGTGCTTCCTTCTTCCATATTTGAAGAACTACAATGCTTAATTTTCCCACTGAGTAAACAGTGACTACATAGAGAAGCTGGTAACTTAAATACAGAAAGGAGGCCAAATGAACTTTCTGAGAAAATATTATTTATATCACTAATTGATCTAGAACACTTTTGATCCAATCGGACACTGGTCTGTCCCTACTTGTCAATTAATATTTCTGAAATATTAAAACCCCAAACAATAAACATAACTTTGGAACAACATTGGCAAGTAGATATAATAAGAACAGTTGAAATACATTATTAGGAAAACATACATTGAATTTTGTCTTCAAAAATTGACCTACACTTTCTAACACATACATCACAGAGACAGTAGTAATGTGTTTGGCAATGTGACAATGAATGAACAGCCTAAATTCTGAAATATAAGCAATCATAGAAAAGAAGCCCTCACATATAGTTAGAATAGAAAAACACAGCTCATGGAAAAGATTAAATACTGCAATTTAGGTCATAGGATTTTGACTACTGAGAAAGACAGAAAGTCCTAGCAGAAAATGAAGAAACAAGATGAAGAAAGAACAGAATATGTCAGAGACATAAACATGTTATCGAGTCACGCGGGACATGCCAAATCAGCCCACTGCAGACAGGCAGGTCCGCACACACCCTACCAAGGTCACAAGGCATGCAGAAAACGCCGAATCAGCCTGGACCCCGGCAACAATTCACTGTAAACCGCCCCCCCACTCCTCTGTGCAGTCACCTGGTTCCACACTACAAAGACGCAGAGGACACCGGACCACAAGAACAAAGTACTGAGTCCCGCTGCTCCCGGCCCAGAGGTAGGGGCTTCTGAGCTGCCATCCCACTGCTCCTGGTCCAGAGGAAGGGGCTTCCCAGCCACCATCACTCCCGCTGCTCCCAGCACACAGGAAAGGGCTTTTGGGGCACCATCCCTACCGTTACTCCTGGCCCCTTTCCCACCTCTCCCAGCTCAGAGGAGGTAATCCGTGCAGGCATCAACAGTGCTCCCCCCACCCAGTAGAAATGAGAAAACACATAAATAGGTCTGAAAACCAGACTTCCAGATCACCTACAGCAACCCCAAAGGGAAATGAGATGGAACACTCTGATACTCAACCACCTGGACCCACTGAACTGGCAACAAAAGGGGATCTGGAAAAAATGAAATCACAAATAATTTCTCAGATAACAGGAGAAATTGTGCCCCTAGTGCAAGACATGATTAATAAATCTACAGAGGAGCTCAGGAACATGATGAAATCCCAACATAGGAAACAAATGGAATCTGTAAAACAGATGCAAATAGATTTCCAGGACATGAAAAACTCCACTGAAAGTCTACACCGCAGAATGAGCCAATGTGAGGACGGAATTTCAGATATAGAAGATAAGATTGCAATTAGTGACCAGGAAAAGAAAAATTGCTTCCAAATTATAAGGGAACATGAGAAATCAATCCAGAAGCTTCCAGATGAAGCAAAAAAGAATAACATAAGACTGATTAGAGTCAATGAAGAAACAGGAGAGAGTGCAGATGACATAAAAAAATCTCTTCACAGAAATAATGGCAGAAAACTTCCCAAGCAGAGGAAAAGTGCTTGACATACAGATAAGTGAGGCATATAGAACTCCAAATAGCCTTGATCAAAAAAAATCTACACATAGGCATATAATTGTTAAGATTCCAGAAACTCAACAGAAGAACAAAGTTCTACAAGCAGTTACAGAAAAAAAACAAATCACATACAAAGGAAAGCCCATCAGAATCACAGCAGACTTCTCAACACAAACCATCAAGGCAAGAAGAGCTTGGAGTGACATATTCCAAGCCCTAAAAGAAAACAGCCTCCAACCCAGATTGATGTACCCTGCAAAACTAACTTTCAAAATGGATGGAGAAATAAGATACTTTCATGACAAAGAGCACCTTAGGAACTTTGTGAATACCAAACCAGCACTCCAAAGAATTTTACACAATATCCTAGGAACAGACATTGAGGATCACAACCCCAGGAAGAAAAGCAGGATGAACCCATCTGGCATGACAAGAAATTAAATGTAAAGGGGGAGAACCCAACAAAATGAAAAACTAGTGGCAATGACAAGTCAATACATTCCAATTATAACCATCAATGTTAATGGTCTCAATTCACCAATCAAAAGAAATAGACTGGCAGAATGGGTCAAGAAGCAAAATCCAACAATATGCTGCATACAAGAAACACACTTAATTTAAAAGGAAATTCATAGACTGAAAGTTGAAGGATGGAAAACAATACTCCATGTGACAGGAACCCCCCAAAAAAGCAGAGGTAGCTATCCTCTTTGCAGATCAAGTAGATTTCAAACCAACACTGATTAAGAGAGATGAAGAAGGACACTACATCCTTGTAAAGGGAACAATCCAACAGGAAGACATGACAATCAATATTTATACACCAAACACTAGTGTACCCAACTATATAAAACAAATACTAATGGATATGAAAAGTCATATATGCACTAATACAATTGTAGTGGGGGACCTCAACACCCCACTGTCACAAATAGATCAACTAGACTAAAAATAAGTAATGAAATACTAGAGCTCAATCAAACGCTTGAGCAAATGAACTTAGATGTTTACAGAGTCTTCCACCCCACAAAATCAGAATACACATTCTTCTCAGCTGCACATGGATCATTCTCAAAAACAGACCACATACTCACACATAGAACATGTTCAAGTAAGTGCAAAGGACTTGAAGTTATCCGCTGTATATATTATCAGACCATAGTGCGATGAAATTGGAGATCCATAGCAAAAGAAACTAAAAAATTTCATAAACACGTGGAAATTGAACAACACACTACCGAATAACCAATGGGTCACAGAGGAAATTAAAGAAGAAATCAGACAGTTCCTTCAATTAAATGACAGTGACAATACAACATATCGGAATCTATGGGACACAATGAAAGCAGTCTTACAAGAGAAATTCATAGCAGTGAATACGCATATTAGGAAAACAGAACGAGCCCAATTAAGCAACCTGATGTTGAACCTCAAGCTTCTAGAAAAAGAAGAACAGAACAACCCCAGAGCTCATACAAGGGAGGAAATTATAAACATCAGAGGAGAAATCAATGCAATGGAGACTAAGAGAATGATAGAAAAATCAATGAAGCCAAGAGTTGGTTCTTCGAAAGAATCAACAAAATTGGCAAACCCTTAGCCAACCTTGTCAGAAAAAGGAAAGGAAAGGCCCAAATCCATGCAATTAGGAATGAAAACAGTGAAATTACAACAGACCCAGCAGAAATCCAGAGGATCATCAATACCTACTTCCAGAACCTATACTCCAATAAGATAGACAACACAGAAGAAATGGACAGATTCCTAGATACAGATGAATTATCGAAGTTGAACGAAGAAGACCTAAACATTCTGAACAACCCAATATCAGTCAATGAAATTGAGAATGTAATTAAAAACTTATCAACTAAGAAAAGCCCAGGCCCTGATGGCTTCACTGCTGAATTCTACAAGACATTTAGAGGAACTCCTGCCACTACTGTTTAAACTCTTCAATGAAATTGAAAGGGAAGCAATACTCCCAAATTCACTCCTGGAAGCAAGGAACACCTTGATCCCCAAAGCAGAGAAAGAACCAACAGAAAAGGAGAACTATAGGCCAATCTCACTAATGAACATAGATGCAAAAATCCTTAATAAGATAATGCCAAACAGAATGCAGAAGATCATCAAGAAGATCATACACCCTGATCAAGTGGGATTCATCCCAGGGATGCAGGGATGGTTCAATATACACAAATCAATCAATGTAAAACACTATATCAATAGAGACAAGGACAAAAACCATATGATTATCTCCATAGACGCAGAAAAAGCATTTGACAAAATCCAACACGCATTTATGATGAAAACCCTACAAAAAATTGGAATAGATGGTCTCTACCTCAAACTGATAGAAGCCATCTATGAAAAACCAAGAGCCAATATCATACTATATGGTCAAAAACTGCAATCCTTCACACTAAAATCGGGAATAAGACAAGGATGTCCACTATCACCACTCTTGTTCAATATAGTTCTGGAAACATTAGCCACGACAATTAGACAAGAGAAAGAAATAAAAGGAATAAAGATAGGAAATGAAGAAGTCAAATTGTCATTATTTGCAGATGACATGATACTCTATAGAGCAGACCTCAAGAAGTCCACCAAAAGTCTTCTAGACTTAATAACCAAATTCAGTCAAGTAGCTGGTTACAAGGTCAACACACAAAAATCAATAGCTTTCCTCTACACAAATGACAGACTCACTGAGAGAGAAATAGGGCAAATAATTCCTTTCACAATAGCATCCAAAAAACTGAAATACCTAGGAATCATCCTAATGAAAGAAATCAAAGACCTCTTCTCTGAAAACTATGGCACTCTGAAAAGAGAGATTGAGGGTGATACCAGAAAATGGACAGACATCCCCTGCTCCTGGGTAGGAAGGATTAATATAGTGAAAATGGCCATACTTCCAAAACTGTTATATAGATTTAATGCAATTCCAATTGAGATCCCAGCAGCATACTTCATGGACCTTGAGAAAACTATCCAAAAATTCATTTGGAACAAGAAGAGACACAGAATAGCAAAAGCAATTCTAGGTAAGAGAGACATGGCAGGGGGTATCACAATCCCCAACCTGAAACTATACTACAAAGCTACTGTGATAAAAACAGCATGGTACTGGTAAAGAAACAGACCTGAGGACCAGTGGAACAAATTAGAAGATGCAGAAACAATGCTAGACACACTCAGCCATCTCATCTTCGATAAAGGAGCCAAACACCCTCATTGGAGGAAAGATAGCCTCTTTAATAAATGGTGCTGGAAAAATTGGGCTTCAACTTGCCAAAGATTAAAACTAGACCTGTACCTCTCACCACGCACTAAACTAAAATCAAAATGGATTAAACATCTAAATATTAATATAGAAACTCTGAACCAGTTGGAAAAGAGGTTAGGTAGAATTCTTGAAGAGATTGGTACAGGAAAAGATTTTATGAACAAAACCTCAGTTGCCCATGAACTAGCACAAACAATCAACAAGTGGGATCTCTTCTTATTAAAAGGCTTCTGCAAGCAAGAGAAACCACCAGCAGTGTGAAGAGACAACCCACAATGTGGGAAAAAATCTTCACCTGCTCTTCCTCAGACAAAGGTCTACTATCTCGAATCTATAAAGAACTTAAAAAGATCAGACCTCCCAAATTTAAAGACACAATCCAAAAATGAGCATCTGAAATGAACAGACATTTCTCAGACAAAGAAGTAGAAATGGCAAATAAATACATGAAAAAATGTTCAACATCACTGGTCATTCGAGAGATGCAAATGAAAACAACACTGAGATTCTCTTTCACTCCAGAAAGAATGGCTGCTATCATGAAATCAACCAATCACAAATGCTGACGGGGCTGTGGGGAAAGAGGAGCCCTGCTCCACTGCTGGTAGGAGTGTAGACTGGTGCAACCACTGTGGAAATCAGTATGGAGATACCTCAAAGACTAGGACTGGAAGTCCCATTTGACCCCACTATTCCACTGCTGGGGATCTTCCCCAAAGAATTAAAAGAATCATACCACAGTGATATATGTGCGCCCATGTGCATAGCAGCACAGTTTGTAATAGCTAAAACTTGGAAACAGCCCAAATGCCCATCAACTGGAGACTGGATAAAGAAAATGTGATTTTTTTACAAAATGGAGTACCACTCAGCCAAAAAAAATGAGAAATTAGAGACATTTATAGCTAAGTGGATGCACATTGAGGCAATACTCTTAAGTGAAATAAATAGGACACACATGTATAAATACCAAATAGTTTTTCTGGTGTGAGAAACTGAAAGTGTAAATAAGGACTAAAATGTATAATAGGGAAAGTGAAATAGGAAGAAAAGGGGCAAAGGGGAAGGAAGTGGGAGTGCTAAGGGAAAGGATAGAAGGGAATGGAATTAATATGAGAAAAAGGAAAAATAGGAACAAAATCTTTGTAAATAGGGAGGGATGGAGGGGTTGAAGGGAGGGCTGGGCAAGGGTGAAAAATTAGAACCAAGAGAGACTGTGTAAAGGTGCAAATTTCCAATGATGAATGTCATTATATTGTATACCTAAAATGTACCAATGATTAGAACGAATAATCAATAATGCAAAATAGGAAAGAGAGGTCCAAAGGGGTAGGGTAGTGGGAGGGGCAGGGGAAAGGAAAGGGAAAGGAAAAATGATGAGAAATGGAACAAATGGAAATAAAGTCTTTGTAAATAGGGAAGGGTGGAGGGCGTGAAGGGAGGGCTAGGAATGGGGAAAAAGTAAGAACCAAGATGCATTATGTAAAGATACAATTCCCAATGGGAAATGTAATTGTGTTGTACACCTTCAATGTACCAATGAAAGAATTTAATAAAGTGCAAAAAATAAAAAATAAATAAATAAAATAAAAATTACTACATTAAAAGACAGATATTAACAATAAACATACCTATCCCATTGTTTAAAAAATTAAAAAAAAAAACATGTTATCACACTTTACTAATGATTTTTTTGAGGACTTTTTATTTCAAATTCTAGGGGCTAATTATCGTTCCTTATCTGTCTTAATATTTCATGTTCATTTAACATATCAAGAAAGAGAAGGAATGACAATTCTTTCCTTATGAAAATGGTTCCCAGAGATCTCCCTCACCCACCCCAAACTGCTGTCTCTCCAATTCTTTGATGGTTACTCCATTTCTTCCCAACCTCTCAGTATGTAAGTTCTTTATCTTCACCCATTGTATAGGTATTCTCAATCCTGTATATGTGTGGATGTCTTCCAAGTTCATATCTTTAACCTTTACCTGTTTCCAAAATTCAGATCCTTGCATCTGACTCTATTTAGTACCTTCCCTGGGGTACTTAATAGGCTTTTCAGAGGTAACATTTCTCAAACTGAGCCTTGATCCCCATCCTCCTACCCAAACCAACTTCTCTCTCAGTCTTCACCATGTCAATTAGTGCCAAATTCATTCTCTTGTTCTCTGCCCAAAAGTCACCTTTCATTTCCCTCACATCCTCTGTCAAGTTCTTTAGCAATTCATAGCAACATTTTACCTATTATGGTTTAGATGTAGTATGTTTCCCAAAATTCTCAGGGGTTCAGAGGTAGAGCTTTTGGAAGATGATTGGCTCATGGGATGCTCTACTGACAAGTGATCCACTGATGAGTTCCTAGCTAACTAAGCATGCTGTTAGGAGGTGGGGCTTGGTAGAAGAGGTGCATCATGAGGGGTGTGCTTGTGGAAGAGTATACACCCCTTCCTCATGCCTCCTTCTATTGCTGCTTCTTAGCTACAGGAGGTAAGACGTGATGTGGCCTTTCTGCCATGCTCTTCCTGCCTTGGAGACAGTCACCCCTGCATGAACTGGAAACCATAAGCTAAAATAAACCCTTCCTCCTTTAAGTTGCATACGTTGGATATTTTGCCCCAGAAATGGGAAAGTGACTAACATAATACCCAAATTTTACTGTGAATCTGGCTGTTTATTACTACCTCCATTTTGTTTAATGTCCTAGATTTCATCCAAGCACCATCAGCTTTCCCCTGGATTCCTACAACAGATTCCTATCTGGTCTTTCTATCTCTATTTTTGTACTCCTTTCTCCCATGTCCATTTTCCAGTACAACCAGGAATTTTTAAAATATAAATAAAAATTGATTGCTTTTCTGTTTTGGACACATAGTAGTTTCCCATATCACTCAGAATATTACCCGAACTTTTTGGTCAGTCTACAAGATCTTCCATTATATGACTCTAACTAGTACATTAACTCCACCATTCTTTCCATTACCATCCATTATTTCTTCATCTTCTTCCACAGGGCCTTTGGACCTGCTACTCTTTCTGTACAATGCACTTCGTAATATGATATATACTTGCATTCTAATTTCTTTCAGGTCTCTATTCAAATTTTACTTATTCTGAGAGGCTTTCCTAAAAATCCTTCTTTACTCTCTAACGTTGTACTCTACTATTTTTTCTCTCATTCCTCATATATCAATCCCAGGAATTATATGATTTATTTATCTCTTTATTTATTGTCTTTACACCATCACCTCTAGAATATTAAATTCTATGACATCAGGGATTTGATTTGTTTGTTCTTTCACTGTACTCATTTCTAGAAGAATTTCTGAAATATAATGGGAACTATTAAATAATTTTGAAACAAAACAAATTGCTAATTGAATATGAATAAGTCATTTGTTTAGTAAACTACAATGAACAGTATGTATTAGTATTTACTCTATCTCAATAAATTGTCTTGATCTTATACAGTTATCATTTTAATCTCTGATGACATGAGTGGAACTAATGAAAAAAGTTTTGTTGTAATCATTTCTATTTATATAAGCAACATATTATTTACATGTAAATGGAAGTATAACTCACATAAACAGTAACTAAACCTGGATATCAACCAATTCCTATTGAATTATTAATTAATGAAGAGTATAGAGCCAAAAAGCCTAAAGCTACATTTCAAATGATTTTACCCCTTGAAAATTTATGTTGAAATTTAATTCCCAACACAACAGTATTGGTAAATGCAGTATATGGGAAATCATTGAGTCATGAGGACTCTACTCTCCAAAATTAGATTAGGTGGCCTTATAAAATCTTGCCAGAAGGAGTTAGTCCCATTTCCCTTCCACTTTCTGCCACACGAGGCACAGAGTTTCTCCTCTCCAGAAAATAAATCAGTATGATGCATCTTGGAAACAGAACATCCCACACCAGATACTGAGCTTAGTCCTTGACCTTTCACCTTCCAGCCTCTAGATCTGTGAGGAGTAAAATTTCTACAGTTTACAAATTACTTAGTGTATGGTATCCTGTTTTAGCAATACAAATAGATTAATACAGACTCCAATAAAAAGAAACTACATCAAGAAATAGCAAATGATAATGCCTACCCACATAGTAATCAGCCTGATCACAGAACCATGACAGACAGAGATGAAGTGCAAATCATTTGATTCACCTTCACATGACCAACCTACAAGGTTTCCATAATAATCAGAGAATCTGCCAGGATCATGTATTGCCTACTGTCTGGGATTTTCAGAAGACAGTGAGTCTACTCACTATGTCTTTCAGTGTCTAGATCCTAGATGAATCACTTCATTATAAAAATAAATGAATTCAGCCTTCTCTATATACTTTAAATAGAGTATAGGTATCCTAAACGAAGTTATCTATAAATGTCAAGCTAAGCCTCCAACTAGATTCCAGGAACTAAAAAACTTTCTCCATTAGTCACTTTAACAAGAGCTCTATGCCATTTACTTCTGACCCTAGGATGAGTAGTTATGAAGGAAACCAGATGTCCAGCCTCCATGATTAGGGATTTCTCAGAGTTCATTCTCCTTCTCTAGCACGAGCTTCTCTGCATTTAAACATTAGGAACATGCACAAAGATGAACATACACAAATAGACAGAAACATTCTAAATCGGCTATGACACAAATGAATCCAGGAGACACACAGGTCATTCATGCACTCTCCTAAGTGACCCCTCCCCATCTACCATTTTCATGATTTGGAAAGGATAATTATACTAGTGTGTCTGAAAATTAGAATATTTGCATATTTGGAGAAGATTCAACCATAGAATTGTAGGGTATAAAGTAACATCAACTATTTCCTATCTTTTTTTAGACTTTCAATCATATTCTACATGCTGAGTGAGAACAGAGTCTGAACAATCCTCTTCTTCAGTATAGGACCTATGGGTAGGTTATTAGATAAGTGTATTGATGGATTATTATTGTCATATATGCAAGATCTCTCTGGCTTGCTTATGCTGATGTTCAGGTGGTGCCTTTTGCCATATCATGACCCACCATAAAGCCAAAACCAGAAGCCAAGCAGATCCCAGTGCTAAGCTCTATATTTCTCGAACTGTGAGCTAAACAGGCTTCTTTTCTTTGTAGATCACCCAGTCTCAGATATTATGTTACAGCTACAGAAGATGGACTATGACACCTGTCGTGGTCAAGGAAGATGAGTGAGTAGAATGAAACAATGTAAAAAGGAGATACAGTCAGAGACATTACAGGTCAGAATGCTTAGAGCCCTGTAGGATTCTGGCTTTGCTCTAAGTAAAAGGAAAGTCGAGGGAAGATTTTGAGGAAAGAAAAAAATGATCAATTCCTTATTTTTTAAAAGAATCTCTCTGGCTGCAATAATAAGAATAGACTAAAAATGAAGAATGGAATTAAAAATAGAAGATAGAAGAATAAAAATTAACTAAGAGGTTGCTGACATAATCAAAGCAAAATATAATATGGCTTAGACCAGGTTGGTAGCAATGGAAGTGATAAGAAGCTATTGTAATCTCTGAATATATCTGAAGATGATAACAGGATGTAAAACAGACTACATGTGAGCGACATCAAGACTGACTTTAAAGATTGTGGCCTTAGTACAATCTTATATATTTATAGAAATTTAACAGAACTGTTCCAAAGCAAGTAAAGAGTAATAGAAATACATATAGAAATCTTAATTTTGAGAGACCAATTAAGAATTGAAGTAAAGATACTTAAAACGAGTTAAAGGGAGAGACTCAGATAGAGATGTGAATTTAGGGGGATTTCAGTATATGGATGATCTAAAATTATAAGTTTGAAACATCAGTCATGACTTAAATGAGAACACAAGACAGATTTGAGGACTGCGTTTTGGGCCACTCCAACATTAAATCAGCTGATGACAAGGAACAGGGAACAGAAAATGAAAAGGAATAGCCAGAAAAGTAAAGAAAAACCAGGTTTGTCCTGGAGGTCATGTGAAAGAATATTAGAAGAAGAAGTAATACTGAACTGTGTCTGATTTTAATGATAGGTCAGTAAGATGGACTTAAGCATTATTGTTGGCTTTAATGCAGGAAGTCCTTAACAACACTGAGGAGGATGTTCTCTGTGGAATGTTGAAAACAAAAGCTTGATTCAGGATGAATTAATCTATTTCATTTAGTGTTAGAGATAGCATGTACAATTGGTTCTTTTATGGAGATTATTATGGGGGAGGTTGAGACAGGGTCTCATTATGTAGTTCAGACTGGACTTGAACTCACTATGTAGCCCAGGCTGACCTCAAGTTCACAGAAATCCTACTGCTTCAGCCTGCTGAGTGCTGAGATTACAGTTATGTGCCACCAAGCCTGGCTCCCTTTATGGAGATTTACTATAAAGAAAATAGCATGAAGGGAGTGGAGGGGAGTAATGAGATCAAGAGAAATTACTTTTTTTCTCTACTATTGGGGATTGAACACAAAATCTGGATACTGAGCTACATCCCTGGCCCTTTTTGTAAATTTTAAGACAGGGTCTCACTAAGTTGCTAAATTGCCTATGCTAAGCTCAAACTTGAGATTCTCCTTCCACATCCTCTCAGAGTGCTGGAATGAAAGCATGCACCACCATGCCTGTGACAATCTCACTTTTAAAAAAATTAGAGAAAACAAAGTATATTAATTATCAGACTGGAAAGATCATGTTAGGAAAATGAAAATGCCAGGGAGAGAATTACTGGAATTCTTCCTGAAGGAGAAGAGGTGGCCCTGGCCTCGAGCATGAACAATTCATCCTTGGGAATAGGAGAGAATAAATATGTAGTCACAGAGACCAGTTTGGATAGATGAGGTAGTGGGCATTTGCAGAAACTCTGCTTGAATTGCTTCTATCTTCTCAGCAAAATGAGAAGCAAGATCACCATCTTATTAATGAAAGCTCAAAAAATAAGACTAGTAAAATAATTCAAAGAAAAATAAAAATAATGCCCAGAGGAAAAGAGCTGAGACATGCAAATGATCTCTCATCTCTTTACAGATAAACATTTGTGCAGGTCTCAAGACAAGACTAGATGTGCTGGTGTATTATAAAAAGTATCAGTCTGAAGCATAACATGAGAAGAGGAGAGCCACATATTTGGAACCTCATTTAAAGGAAATGAAACTTGGCAAAAACTAAGTCAGAAGTGGCTCATAACTTCTGCCTCCAGTAGAGTCCTGATTTGGCCATTACCACCAGCAAGTTTCCGTTTTACTAACCAGAGAATTTTGTGTACTCAAAGTTGATTATGTTTGTGGGTATTAGGGGTGGATACATAAATAGTTTGTTTTCAGTGAGGAAGCCCATTTCACTAAGTTCTTTTTCTTTCAGTAGAAAAAGCAATGATGTTTCTGACCCAAAATATACATTTCAAAATTGGCCTAAATTGATTATTTTTAGTAAAGTAGAATTTTATCATTCATATTTTAGTGGTGGTTGGAAGATCTTGACCTGTTACTTTTTGAATTGAAGTAAAACACACAGCATGTGGACATATCAAAATAATTAGCTGTGAATTAAATTAATCACATCCTATAATGATAGTATATATGTATGTGTATTAACTTATATTATATGTGATTAACTATGCAGGTTACATCTGGATTCTAACATTAATCTTCAATGTTTATTTATTTAACAAATATTTATTAACCACCCACTATGTATCATGTACATAGTTTATAGCAGTATATAAACAGATAAAGACCCTTTCCTTCATTAAGCTTACTATATTCAGGGAGAGATATAGGTAATACACAATTAAGATGAAGAGAAGAAAAAAATTTAATATGTAAGAAAATCCTAAACTCAATGAGAAAAAAAATACATGAAGATAAAGAGAACAGGGACTTTGCAGTATGAATAGTATGGGCAGAGTAAGTCCCACTGAAAAGTTAGGACAAAGACTTGAAGAAGATGAGGTTGTGACTCATGTGAGCTTCCTGAGAAAGAGACAGCAAACAGAGGGAACGTGACAACTTCAAAGGCTTGAGGAGGGAGAGTGTCTGCAGTGCTTGCAGAAGTATAAGGAAGTCAGCCTGAGGGTAAAAGATGAGGAGAAGTTTACTACAGCACTGTATTAGCTAACGGATTTACAGAGCTCAGTACAAAATAAAAGTGTGAGGCCCCTCTTTCAAAATTATTAAGAATTTCAGTAGCTTTAAACTACATAGAGGAACCTTCTGAACACAGGGTGTACAAGTCACACATCCATGAAGTCTTTCCAGGAGAGCAGATCCAGTCTAACAGGCAATGGGGCAAAGTAGCATGGTTTGAAAGGCCTTCTAGGCCCTTGTAAGAACTTTCACTTTTACGGTGAGTGAAATAAATGGGCCACCGCTGGAGAGTTTTTTAGCAACCTAACTTACAGTATCTGTGTTGAATTTGGTCTAGACACCCAAAGTCAATGTGGGAAATTAGTTAGATGGCTGTTGCAATCAGCCTGAAAGGTGATGATGGTGGCCTTCTCCAGGGGCAGTTTGGTGGAGGTAATTGGAAGTTATAGACTCTGGAACTCACAAGATTGGTGATGTGTTTAATGCAGGAAAAGAGAAATTTCAATAGAAACAAATAATTCCAAAGGTTTTTTCCTGAGGGACAGAAAAACCAGAGTTGCCACAAGTTTGGACAAGATAGTATGGGAGAGGGTCAGAACAGGCTGGTGGTGGAGGGAGAGGATCGAGTTCAATTCTCAAACTGGAAATTTGAATTTCTCTCCCATCCTCAAGTGGAGGTGGTTAATTGGCAGTTGACACATAAGTCTGTTGTTCAGGTGAGTGATTATGATGGAGATTATAAATTTGAAATTAATCTGAAAATCCAGTTCTCCAGTGCAGCTAAATGAACGACTCAACCTGACCCAATTTATTCCAAAGTTCTAGGCTAATCAAAATTCTCTGTATCCCATGATGTTCTTGGCTAATATACTGTACTATAATATTCTTAATCCTCTCTTCTTTTTCAAAAGTTCTCCCTCATTTAATAGCATTCCTTGGCTGAAACTGAACACCAAAGAATTCGAACGGTAACTAGGAAGATTTAAGGGGCAACTCTTTTAAATATCTTCCAGTAGTGGTAATAGTAGACTTTTTAATTTGATTTTGGAACAGACTATTCTTTATAAGCTTCTGATATATAAATGCAAATAAAATATTCATCTATCACATCGATGTTGTCATCGCTAATCAAAATGCAGAAAAATATTTTGGACAATAATAAGTATTCTGTATTAGGAGAATAAACTAGTGGGTCGGGCTGAGACTGAACATTACTTTTGTTTGTCAGTGGGGAAAAAGAACAATTAATTAGTGGTACAAATGACTAGCAATGTGTCCATACTTGTTTGTTCTTGGAGAAGGAGCTGAGTTTTTCAGTTCATTTTAGAAGTGGGAAAAACCTAACAGAAGTTGCCACCTTTACAGAGACATCATGCATGTCTGAGTGCAACAGTGCTGTGGGAGGGCCTATGGGTCAGAAAATGGCAGAAAATTAGAGAGAATATTTGGCCTGACTATTCAGAACCAGATCTAGAAATCTAAATCAGGATTTAGCAGCTTTGAGAGAACCTGAATATAGTTCCCTTTGCAAGTTCCCTGTCAAATGGGTGACCATCAGAAGGGAAATGTCCCAGGGAGCAAAGGCAATAAACACAAATCAGGAGGAGTGGAACATAAGAGAGAAGGAGATGAGTGCTACCTAGGGAATACAGGTGTGGAATCACTTTGAGGAGCCCAGGAATTATTTGGGAATGTTTTCTAGGACAGGATTGATACTCAGTAATTATAGAGACAGAGGGTCATGGTCATTATTGACATATGATGCTATTTTTACACTCAGGTGGGTAAAAGCTGCATGTACATACATATATGTGCTGGCTCCAATTAGGGACTGATATATTTATCAGGGTTTTTTTGTTTTGTTTTTTTTCTTTGTAATCTGAGCTGCTGGCTATGGTGAAGTAATAAAGTACCTCTTCATTTTCCTAAATGGAGTAAATTGCATCCATATTCTTTCCAGTCTCCTGCCAACTCTCCCTTTTCCTGCCTGCCGTAACAATGAGAGATATGGGTGAGAAGAGAGTTTTCACAGTTGGAATCCAAAATGAAAACAGATTTCCACTGCTTATTATAATGAGAAACGCAATGATACTTAACTAGGCACTTACATTATGTATCTCACACCACTCTAACATGCCAACAAAATGAGGAAAACTCAGATGTTTTCCTACTAAATAACTCAGCAGAGTTATAAGCATTGTAATAATGTCCACAGTGCTTGAAACCTAAATGTGAAGTAGAACTTTTTTTCCAACATTTTTCATTCAACTTGTTCCCAAGGTTGAAGATGGCCTGTATTTTGGGATTTATAAATGAATGGGAAAAGGTGAATTGATTCTCACACATAAACAAAAGAAAAGTCTCCTTTTCATGTGTTTAAAAATATAAATATGTCCTGCAGATTCAAACTGTCTGTCACATGGCTGTTTTATACCAAAATTCTAAAAGCATATAGAAAAATATTAGCTTTCTAATCATAAAAGGACAAAATACTTAAGGATTCTATTATATATGTATCTGTTAATTTGTTCTTTCTGAAATTTTTATAAAAGAGCATTTCTCAACCTTGGTCCTACTGACAACAGGGCTGGGTGATTTTCTTTTTTTTCTTATGAAAGCCATCCAACACCTTGAAGCACATTTACCATTGTTCTTGACCCCTGTCCCCTCCGTCATCTCCAAACACAATAATCCAAAATGTCTCCTGAAGTTGTTAAATGTTCCCTGGGGGTCAAAATTATCCCTGGTTAACAACCACAGGCACAGAATCCATTACTTTACAGACTTCAAGAGCTATATTTATTTTTATACTTTGTTATTCTTGCATCTTGAATAACCATTTCAAGTGTTCAACCAAAGCAAGACAAGGCAGTTTTACCTAAAGGATAAGGTGAAAGGTCACATCTCCCTCCAGAACTGAATGACACTGTGCACACTGTCATTTGATCAAGCATGCAAAGTATCAGTTATCTATGTGTCGTATTCATGCCACTCATAGATGACACAGTTGACTAACCTACTTCCTTCCTCAGCAATTCAACAACCTAGAAACAGCAAAGATGGGGCAGCTTTTGCCCACTCAGTAGAATTTATGTCTCACTGAGCTGAGCAAAAGGCAGGAAGGCCACAGAGCTGGACTATAGGACTCTGTTGGTTTTTAATCTGTTTACTGATAATAGTTTACCTTTGATCATACTTCCACCACTAATATTTTTTAATTCAATTATGTTTCATACTAGATATTTGAAACATATAATGTCTAGATTTCTATTTCATGGGAGAAAGGTAAGGAAATTTCTGACTAGATCTTAAATATAATTATTTTTCATACTTTCCCATTATATTCCCATCTCTTATTTGATATTTGGGAAAAACTAAACATACATACTTCATGAATATAAAGCATTTCTTACTTGCAGTATAAGAATTTCTACGGCAAAACCTTCTTCAAGATTACATTAATGTACCAATTATTTCAAACAATATTCGATATGAGATTATACCAAGATTGTCACAGAATATAATTAGTTAAGTCTGTTATGTTTAGTCTGGACTTTAGTTTAATTTCGAACCTGTTCTGCAGACTTTCTTTCATTATATACCAAGACCTCAAAAGGAAAAAAAAGGAATAGTGGCCAGTCATTCCTGAAAGTGATCCTTGGGCAGTGTTTCATTCAACAAATATTTTAGTTTATCTGTTTTGATATTTTCAGAAACTTCCTCTATTTTTTATATTTTTGTCCAGACCTCCCAGCCTTTTATAGGAGTATTTTACACAATAATATGCAGGTGGTGGCATATCTTAAAAGAACTGATATAAATAAGAAAAGTCAAGAAAAAACCAAAAGGAAAAAAAGGAAGACGACCTTCTTTTCCTTACAAGTAGGACAGATGAGAAAACAAGGAGGCAACATGAGGTGAATACTTTCCACTGTTAGGAAAACTTAGCCAGATATTGAGACAAATGGGTTTTCCTACATTTTACAAAGTAAAAAGTCATCCTTTTCAGATTTTCAGTTTTTCAATTTGAATCTCTTGGTAGAGGCAAAAGGACTCACGAGAAATGTTTTCCCCTCTTTCATGAAAATAATAAAAAAAAAAAAACCCTCAGTAGCAAGTATTTGTAGAAGGGGAGAAAAAGGAAAGAAAATAAGAAAAGCCACAGAGCCCAGCTGCTGCTAGTTCCTGTTCTCTAGGTGCTGCTTGTGACGTAGGCTTCTTGTATTTTGAACTGACAAATTAGAAATGTTCATTCAGAGAAGAAACTGGCTGTCAGCTTGAACTGCAGAAGAAAAGAGCATTCACAGAACTGTTATTCAAAAAATATGTGCAGAGAACAGTATTTCTTATTTAAATGAACCTTGCCTTAGGTATAAGCGGGGAGAGAGGGGACAGTTTATGGTGAGTAAGTTCTGAATTAAAACTTAGAACTAAGCTTCATAAACAATTATTGAATTCTGAGAAAGAGTCAAACATGTAACCCTGAGTAGCTGTGCATTTGGGGTCTAACAGCATGAAACCCAGTTGGAGATGGAGCCTTGTTTTGCCTTGGCTGAGTTGCTAGAACCTGGAGTTGTCTTATTTTGTTCACTTCTAACCACATATTTGGGGTGAGATTTTATTTAATTTTTAAATTTTTATTTATTTGTTTGTTTGTTTGTTTATTTGGGATTTTTGAGACAGGGTCTCACTATATAGTCCAGGCTGGCCTTGAACTCCCGGCAATCCTCTTGCCTCAGTCACCCAAGTGCTGGAATTACAGACATGTGCCACCACACCTGGCTTGGGATGAGATTTTAAAGCACCCCTTAGTGGGCCTTTCCTGGCCTCCTTGTCCATTTCTTTGTCAGGGTCTATAAGCTCCTTCCTGGATGAAAACCTCTTTTGAAGTCCCAGGCTCTTCATATCTCTGTCTATTCAGTATCTAACCAAGCAAAAAAGGATGATTCATTTATTTAAAAAAAAACACCCCACAAAACTCATGTCATTCTTTCAAACTAGAAGCTTATATTTCAGGGGTATGAAAAAGATTTCTAGCTGTGCTAATTTTATTGTATATCATATACTAGTACGTTGTTCATAATATTTAGACAATTCCATAGCAACCTATAAAATATAGCCTCAGAGATCTGTGTTCCCCCAGCTATGCATCAAGGACTGGAGGAATTCCTGAGGCAAGAATCATGTTACAGAGTGTGATGTCTGAAATGCTCCCTTTATGGTAGCAATTGCAGGGGCCTAGAGCAGAAACCTATCTTGGAATTTTATATTCAGAGCTCACTACAGTTTCCATAAATACTGCTTTTGCACTTCTGATTTTCTGACTTTATGTAAAGGTGTCAAGAAATGAGCTGATAAAATTTAACTACTTTATAGTTTATCCTTTGTGTGTGTGTGTGTGCATTCTTTCCAGAGTGGACAAATAATTGTGTTTCATCATCTGAAATGTCTTATATAGTGAAGAATGCAGAGGTGCAAATAGCTTCCTGAGGCCTGGTTCTCTTTCTGTATGCCTCTTAAAATTCATAAGGCAAAATTTTATTTTGGTTTGCTTTTGAGCCATAATAAAAAATTTCTTTTAGCACACTATCCATTTGCATTTTTAAAAAATCTACATTGTCCAGCACAGAGATTTTCAATCATGTTAATGATCACCATAATCACTGTTAGCAGCTTGCCTCCCCTCCTTTACTTCACCCTCTGATGGAATAAGCCACTATTTGCTATCCACATTTGATTCAAAATGTCTTTTTTTATGTTTGTTACTCTGTGTTTTCTCAGGTCCTGCTTCTGTATGCATTGTCTCACCTCATACAAGATTACTGTAAGGTCTGCTACTTTACTGCTTATACATTATTTCTTTTAGCACTTTATAGAATATACAACATTTTATTGAGTCATCACCTTTGAGCCTCAAAACAATCTATAGTAGGCAAGGCAAGTCGGCATTATCCCAGCTTTATAGAAACGGAAATAGGCCTGTTAAGACTAAATTACTTTCTCTACTTCGTGCTGGCAGAGCTGAAACTTCTAAATCCCAATTCACCATTGTCATCACTACCTTTGTAAAGTCAAATAGCAATAGCAGCACAATAAAACTCACATTCAATAAGTCTGTTTTGCTTTCATTCTCTCTGCACTGAAGATTGAACCCAGGGCCTTCCCACAGAGCTACATCCCCAGTATATTTTTATGTTTTATTTTGAGACAGGCTCTCAAGTTGCCCAAGCTGGACTTGAATTTACAATCCTTCTGCAAGGCATGTGTCACTACAAGAATGTGTCACCCCACCCAACTACTAGTCCCTATCTTTTAAGAACACATAGCAATTTAGGGCTGGAAATGGCTTCACAGACTACAAAGTGTAACAGTTCTCACTCTACATAGTGTAGCTTCAGAGCTCAGGATCTGTGTGATGTAGCCAACTACAGACCACACCAGTACTTGAACCTACTGACTTCTAAGCCATAGCATTTTCTGCTACATTTATCTACCTTACTGCCCTACATGACCCTTGGCCTTTTCAACTTTCCAAGTGCCAGTGACACACCTAGTTTCTGCCATCACTAAAACCAGACTGTACATCCCACTGCCAGTTGGGCCACGAGAAGCATCCTCTGGATAGTAGTTCATATTGCTCACCAAAGCTTCAGCAGTTTCCGCAGTCTTTCCAAACGCAAGCCCTAATCAAATCCACACATTCCACAGAAGTTTCCCTGGCTTCTTTGAACCTGAGGAAACTTCTCTTGAGTATTCACAGTACTTGTTTCTACCACACGATTTCACACCTCCAAAACTCCTGAGGTCAGCAGCTAACCTTTTTTATTTTCCTACATATCCTTTTCATTCCATCCCTTTCCCATATCTCTCTTCCCTTAATATTTAGTGTTCTCTTCAATGAGAACAGTTGAGATATAAAAGATATTTCTTCTTTCCAAAATATACTTCTTCCTTCACCAATTAAATCATCTACAGAATTCCCAGTTGGCTTTTATTTCTCAATTAGAATTCCTCCTGTCTCCCAGTTTCATAGGCGAGCCATCTTGTGAATTCACAAAGCATTCATACATTACTCCTCTCCATCCATTGTCTGATTGTACTAATTTTTGCAGATGTATCTTCCCATCACAGACACAATCATCTAGTTTTCTTCTGTAGGAAATACTGTGTCCCCCACAAAATTGGCACTTAATATTTGTTAAATGGATCAGAAAATTAAATGTTTAATATCCCCCTAATAATGTAGACATTCCATGCTTTTTTAAACTTAAGAAATAAAAACTGCTAGAAGAAATGCATTTTATTAAGGAAATAGATCTTGGATATTATTGGCACAGGCTGAACTCCCACAGCAACTGTAAACCAAATAGGAAATAATTATTATTATTATTATCTTGGGGATCAGAAGTTAGAGCCTCCTGCTAGGAGGTAAGATCTTGTCTACAACTTTTCTTTGCTCTAAATAGAGATGCTAAAACTTACATTAGGAGTGGGATGAACAACTTGCTACCCCTTCAGCTTGTCATTCTTACACCTGCATTTTTAAATTTAGTCTTCCTTCTTAGAAGACTCATCCACTCACCTCTGGATAACTTCATATACATCTTTCCATAGAGATATATGAGGACCAGCTACTCTAATTGTGTCTGGAAGTAATTTCCTTTATGCTTCTAAAGCCCTCTGTGCACAATTCTAATACAGCACTTGAGTAAAGTAATTCTTACATTAATTATCTTGTTGTGATTCACCTAGTATGAGACTCATTTGTTTCACGTATAATTTTTAAAGTTAAGCAATACTTAGTACTTTTATATGGAACAAGTACAGTCTCATCCATTGCAAAGGTAGAAGAGAAGAGGGAAAGAAAAGTGAAAACAGAAAGAAACCTTTGTAGCTTCTGTTAGAGATGCAAATTAGTTTCTATGGATTAGAAGATTTGCAAACTACTAGCAAGGTCAGGGGTACCTTTTTCTTTCTACTTTCACACAAAGCAGTAAAAACATGAAGTATTCCTAAAGAAAACACCCAGCATTTTTCCTACAGCTTCTTGAGCCTTGCTTGAGCCAATGCCTACCTAGCTTGTCACCATGTGGATCCCCTTTCTAATGCCCTTGGTGTTGGAAGGTTGTGCAGTAGGAAGTAGTGCCAGTTTCTCAGTGTCAGCATGTGAAGTCCAGTTTAATAGCTCCAGGAATTGTTCTTGAACTTACAGTTCTAGTCAGAACTCAGGGGTGGTAACTTTCTGGTGAAGTCAGTCTGCTCAGTCCTAGGGGCCCGCCTACAATCCTCTCCTTTATCACTTTCAGTAATTGTTTAAGCGCATAATGTCCTGCATTAAAATTCTTCTTGCTTAAGCACATAATGTTCTGTTTTAAAATTCTTTTTGCTTAAAATATCTGCAGTGGTAGTTTCTGTTTCCTATTGTGCACACTTGACAGATACAGTAAAAGGAAACAAAGGTGGGGAGATGGGAGAAAGAGAAAACAGAAGAAAAAAACGACAAGAACTCTCAACACATAAGGTCTGTAGAGATGGCGTACTGTAGGTTGGGAAAATAGAACGCAGGCCTCAGTGAGCTTTATTAAAAATTAATAAGGCAGTTTTGACCTCTGCAGCTAGACTCCAGCAATTAAAAGGGCAGAGGCAGCTAGATTTTGATGAATAAGAAAGACAAAGGACAGCTAAACTCAAGCAATTAGGAAGACAAAGAACTCAAGACCATAAAACTAGCAAACTTCCCCTTCATTTAATCCTTTAGCCTAAACTACCTGTCCATAAGATCTCACACTCCATCAAAGGACAGAGAAAGGTCAGATGGCAGGAAGAAATCCAAAGTTAGGATGAAAGACTAGCCAGGGAGCCAATCAGATTCCAAGAGACTGCATGAAACAAAGATCTCAATAAAAAGAGCTACAGACAAGAAATCCACCAGTTACTTTCGAATAATCCCTACTCCACCAGAGCAGCTGTCCGCTGTCTGCCCCCTTTCCTCCCCGCCTCAAATAAATTATCTTCTTTTATTTTAAACCATTTCTGTAGTTCTTTTACTGAGGCTGGGTTTAGGGTCACCAGGAGCTATGTGTTCCAGCAGAGCAGTGGCTTGCTGTCCATCCCCAGATGTTATAGCGTGGCATAGCATAGCATAGTCTACAACCCTCCGCAGACATTACATGACTGCACTCTAATTCCTACCAAGAGATTTGACCAACCCTAACCCTGCTTCTAAGCAGCCAAAGGCCACATTTCAGGGATGATGCAACCTTCTTTTGAGTTTTATCTGGAAAAGCTTAGACGCTTCAAGCATTTACTACTCATTCTACACAACACCTAATTAGAGCCCTGATGAATATCCAACCAAATCATAGAATGTGATTTAATTTTTCTAAAAAAAATTCATTTGGGGAAAGGAGGAGAAAGGGGAGTAAAATTATAAATACATCTTATGTGCATGTACCAGCTGCATGAATCTAATAATGATGTACTACAAACATGTATTAATACAAATAAAAATTTTAAAACTACAAAGATTAATAAATTCCATAATGATTTGCTATGGGTGTTTATGAAATGAGATTTCTATATATGATTTATAAATCTTTTAAGAATAGTTCACCTGAAGATTCTGATAGGACAGGTAAATACTTCAAGTGTTAGAAAATTCTAGTGAACTTAAAGTTTCAGGTCAAATATTGGGGAACTATGTGTATCCAATTTTCATTTGCATAGTTATGAATTACTAAATGAAGTATAAATTACAAAACAAGCTAACTAACAGAATTTTGCTAGTTGGTGACAAAAATGCTTTCACATTGGTGGTTTTAAAGGGGAAATTGCCTGGAGTAGAGAGAAATTATGACAGATCCATTCTTTCTTCAGTCTTTGATTAAGCAGAATATTTCAGATGAACTAGAATCCTCTGAAACACATTTATAATGCACAATTTATTACTATCCTCATTTCATGCAAATTTTAGGTTTTATATTTGTAGAAAATTAGTTATTAGTGAAACATGCAGAGTCCCATTATTTACAATGAGTTCTCTTAAGGGGATAAAAACAATTGTTTAAGAAAGAATTGTAAACTGAGTGTGGTAGCATGCACCTGTAATTCCATCACTGAGAAGCCTGAAGCAGAAGAATTTCCATGAATAGTGAGACCCCGTGGGGGGGGGGGGGAGAAAGAGAGAGAGAGAGAGAGAGAATTGCAGATATTTCACATTTTTAGACATAATGTACTTGTAAATGGTTCTGACTTAGAAGAAACTGCTGACAGGTGTGGCTGCGGGTTAAGCTTTAAGAATGCTTGAGAAATTCCCCTGTTGACTAAGCATCAATTCAAGGTAGTCCCAGTGAGTTATCCTTGGGACATTCCCTTAGAAAATTTTTTCCCTCAAAGGACTTCATGAAAGGAACTGTGATTTACTTTATGTTCTTTCCTAAAAAGAAAGCACCTTTATGGACAACTTGAAAATTTCCAGTAATAATAACCTTATTACCATTTTTGTCATTATTTCTAGTCGTTTCTAAGAGGAACTGATAAAAAACAATGTCAACATCCTGTAATGGAGACTTAAGGCCTAAACAGTCCCATTTAATCTGTATTCCATTAACTTCCAGGAAATCTGGAAATTTTAACCTATTTCTAAAAGAAAATGGTCATCTTTTCCTACTTCTAACCCCACAGGAATAGCACAAAGAAATTTTTAAAAATAAATTTTATTTTATCCCATTCCCCCCCTCAAGCCCCCTCCCCTCCCTATATACAAAAGCTTTGTTTCCATTTTTTTCCTTGTATTTTTCACAAAGAAATTTTTAAAATCTGTACCAAATTATAGATAATTTATATATATAATCTGCATATATATATATATATTTCAAAAACATAATATTCTTTGCAAGAGCAATCTGACAACCTTCTACACATGATTTTTGGCAGTAATACTTAGCTTCTGTTTCCTGGTCATCCTGCATATTCAACCAGCTTCCCATTTCCCACATTTCTCCTTGATTCCACCAATATGAGTTTTTGGAGTACTTTATATCTCATTATGAGCAAGAGCGCAGCACAAATAGTTGGTACCAAAAGATATCAGTTCCTGAATCCAGCAAGCAGAAGGTGAGGACCTCAGCCAGTGGAGCGGGGCTTCATCCTGCCCACACCCCACCTACCAGCAACCAGCTTAGCAGGGCACCCCCACCCCTACCCTCACCTCCTGGCTGCACCGGTACAGAGGCACAGGGGGTTATAAAGGCCATTTTCCTGAGCTCCAGAAGATAGAGCAGAAGTGAACAACACAAAGAGGGCCTCTCTCAGGCTCCTTGATGAAAATTGAAGCCCACTGGAAAAGCGAAGAGAATCTCTGCAATAAAGGCACACCAGACCACCGTGATTGGTAAGTTAGAGGGATCATCACCTCCCATCGGAACCTGCACTATCTTCAGGGAAAGGGCAACTGGAACCTGCAGTAGAGCCTTGCAGAGTTCAACCCCACAGGAGGACAGGGAGCTCAACTTGGGACTTGCAGCCAGAAATCTGCCTGAATCTCACCAGTCTGCTACTGCCTTGCTGAGACTCATTGACTTATATCGGCCCACTGCTGCCCATGTTGTCTATTGTGACAGCAGAGACATACCCTAAAGGAGGCCATTCATTTTTATTTTTTATTTGTTATTTTCAAAATTATTTTTTCTCTTATTTTTTATTTTTAATTTTTATTTTTTCTACTCTTCAAATTTTTCATCTTCTTTTTTGCTTCTCTGCTTCTCTCTCTCTCTCTCTCTCTCTCTCTCTCTCTCTCTCTCTGTCATACACACACACACACACACACACACACACTCACTCTCATTCTCTCACTATCCCACATTGATCTTCATCTTCCTTTTTGTTCCTGTTCTGGCCCTAATTCAGATTTCTTCTTTCTTTTTCTTTTTTTCTCTTTTTCCTTCTCTCGATTGTCATTGGTTTTAAAGAAAAGTAAATACAGTTTCTAGCCTCCCTATTGCTGTTAGGTTGTTCTCTTCTCATATTTGTTCTTTCATTCTGTCTTTTCCTCTTGTCTTCAACAGTTTCCTAGAGTTTGTGTGATCTTCCTGTGTCCTATGGCGTCACTGCTAACCTTTCCCTATCCTTCAACCTATCTATCCCTCAATCCCCAAATTCTTCTAAGTACCCATCCTGAACAGTAAAGTTGCTATATTGAAGAGTTTATTCACTATAAACATATGTTGGGCTGGTCCTCGATTTTGATTTAATTCACACAGTTAAAGGTGATAGGTTAATAACTACCACAAATTGTCATTTTCTAAGCTGTGCTGGATGCTATTGAGCTGCTCATTGTATCACTTGGGCTAAGGTGCTGTGATTGATCTAATCAGTTGTCCTTCCTGGTAAAATGAAAAGGAGATAGCCTCAGATCCATTAGAGACTCAAAACCTAAAGACCAGCTATATCTGAAAGACACCTCTGAGAAACAATTATTCCATAAGGGTTCTAACTACAAGCAACAAAGATACTTACAATAAGAAGTACTGAAGTGTCAACCCAGGAATTAAACCAAGGACAGTACCAAAATCAAAAATGAGAAGACATTTAAGCAAGGCACAAACCCAGACTTCCACCCCACCAAAGGCAAATTTTGGGGAAAATGAGGTGGAAAAGTCTGACAATCAACCACCTGTATACCCTGAACTGATAGCACAGGAAGTAGCAAAACAGATGAATGAGGCTCTAGAAAAATTCAAAACAGAAATAATTTCCCAGATAACTACAGAGATGGTTAGCAGAATGAAAGACATGATTAGAGACTCTAGAACAGAAACAGATAAAAAAAAATAGATGAGCTCAGGACCATGATGGAAACCATGAATGTCCAGCATAGGAAAGAAATGGAATCCATGAAACAGATTCAAATAGATATCCAAGAGATTAAAAACTCTATTGAAAGCATACACAGCCTACTGAGGCAATCTGAAAACAGAATATCAGATATAGAAAACAGGATGGCAGTCAGTGATCAAGAAAAGAGAGATCTCTTAAAAATAGTAAGGGACCATGAGAAATCAATCCAACAGCTCCTAAATGACACAAAGAGGAATAATATAAGACTGATAGGAGTCCACAAAAAAACAGGAGAAAGTACAAATGACATAAGAAAACTGCTAACAGAATTAATAACAGAAAACTTCCCAAACAGAGCAAAAGAATTTGACATACACATAAGTGAGGCATAAAGGACTCCAACTGGCCATGATCAAAATAATCTACACCTAGACACATAATAATCAAGATCCTGGAAACCCAACAGAAGAACAAAATACTACAAGCAGTTAGAGAAAAGAAACAAATCACATACAAAAGAAAGCCCATCAGAATCACAGCAGATTTTTCAACACAAACCCTCAAGTCAAGGAGAGCCTGGAGTGAAGTGTTTCAAGCCCTAAAAGAAAACAACTTCCAACCTAGACTGATGTATCCTCCAAAACTATCTTTCAAAATTGATGGAGAAATAAGATATTTCCATGACTAAGAACACCTGAAAAACTTCATGAATACAAAACCAGCACTCCTGACAATCCTAAACAATATCCTAGAAAAAGATAACGAAGGTCACAACTCCATGAGGCCCAACAGAGCAAATCCATCCATCAGGCAAGGCAAGAAATTAAAAGGAGAGGGGAAAAAAAAAAAGAATCAAAAACAGGAAAATAACATGACAATGATAAGTCAATACACATCAGTTATAACCATCAATGTTAATGGCCTCAATCCCCCAACCAAAACAGAAATACACTGGAAGAATGGATTAAGGAGCAAAACCCAACAATATGCTGTATACAACAAATGCACCTAGTACAAAAAGAAACTCATAGACTGAACATAAAATGCTGGAAAACAGTTCTCCATGCAACAGGAACCCAGAAAAAAGAAGGGGTAGCTATCTTCTTTGCAGACAAAGTAAATTTCAAATCAAAACTAACTAAGAGAGACAAAGAAGGACAATACATACTTGTAAAGGGAACAATCCAAGAGCAAGAGATGACAATCATAAATATATAACCACCAAATACAAATGCCCCCAACTATACAAAACAAATATTAAGGGACATGAAAATCCAAATAAGCACTAATACAATTGTAGTGGGGGATCTCAATACTCCACTGTCACAAATAGAGAGATCATCCAGACAAAAAATCAACCACAAAATACTAGAACTGAACCAAGCTTTTGAAAAAATGGATTTAATAGACATCTACAGTGTTCCACCTCACAAAATCAGAATATACATTCTTTTTCTTAAAAAATTACTTTATTATCAAACACACACACATACAAAAAACTAAAATCATTCAAAGAAGAACAATGCAAGGGGAAAAAACAATAATATTCAAATATAGTAGAACTCAACCAAAACAAAACTGAAAAGCACTTAAACATTTTTCCATATAACTTAAAGAAGCATCTCAAGCACCACCAAGACACCAGAGGATGTGATTTGTTTCAGAAAAATCCTCAAAACCAACACTGAACAACTAATGAGCTGGAAAAAAACTCCAGTTAGTTAGCAGACTCCACATAAGCCAAACTTCTCCCTAATTTAAATTTCGATACAGTCATATGACATGCGATGGAAACATAATCAGAGAAATATGTTATTAGGCCATTTCATCCATGTGTATCCTTAATTACACTTTCAGTTTTTCACACTAGAGAAACTAGAATATACATTCTTTTTAGCTGCACACGGGTCATTCTCCAAAATAGACCACATACTAGCTCACAGAACATGTTTAAGTAAATGCAAAGGAATTGAAGTTATCCCATGTATATTATCAGACCATAGTGCAATTAAACTGAAAAACAATAGCATGAGAAACTGCAAGAACTGCACAAACACATGGAAATTTAGTAACACTCTCGTGAACAACCAATGGGTCATAGAGGAAATTAAAGAAAAAATTAGACAGTTTTTACAATTAGATGATAATGCCAATACAACATACAGGAATCTATAGGAAATAATGAAAGCAGTTCTATGAGGGAAATTCATAGCAGTGAAAGCTCACACTAAGAAAACAGAATGAGCTCAAATAAACAACCGAGTGCTCAATCTTTAGCTCCTAGAAAAAGAAGAGCAAGATAAACCCAAAGCTCATACAAGGGAGGAAATTATAAAGATCTGAGCAGAAATCAATGCAATGAAGACTAAGGGAATGACACAAAAAATCAATGAATCGAAGAGTTGGTTTTTCAAAAGAATAAATAAAATCGATAAAACCTTAGCCAACCTTGTCCAAAAACGGAAAGAAAAGGCTCAATCCATGCAATTAGGAATGAAAAAGGTGAAGTCACAACAGATCCAGCAGAAATCAAGAGAATCATCAATACCTACTTCCAGAATCTGTACTCTAATGAAATGGAAAACAGAAGAAATGGACAGATTGCTAGATAAGTATGAATTACCAAGTTGAACAAAGAAGATATAAAAATTCTAAACACCCCAATTACAATCAGTGAAATTGAAAACATAATTAAAAATTTACCAACAAATTAAAACCCAGGGCCTGATGGCTTCACTGTTGAATTCTACAGGACATTTAGAGAACTATTGCCACTATTCTTTAAACTTTTCAATGAAATTGAAAGGGAAGCAATACTGCCAAATTCATTCCTGGAAGCAAGCATCACCTTGATCACCAAAGCAGAGAAAGACCCAACTGAAAAGGAGAACTATACGTCAATCTCACTAATGAACATAAATGCATTACTTCCAAATTCATTCCCGGAAGTAAGTGTTACTTTGATTCCAAAACCAGGGAAAGACCCAACCCAAACAGAGAACTACAGGCCAATCTCCCTAATGAACATAGATGCAAAAATCCTCAACGAGACACTGGTAAACAGAATACAGAGGGTCATCAAGAAGATCATATACCCTGACCAAGTTGGATTTATCCCAGGGATGCAAGGATGGTTCAACATTCGTAAATCAATAAATGTAATACACTATATTAACAGAGTCAAGGACAAAAACCATATGATCATTCCAATAGATGTAGAAAAAACATTCAACAAAATTCAACACTCATTATGATAAAAACCCTGAAGAAAAATGGAATAGTCAGTCTTTATCTCAACTTGATAAAGGCCATCTATGAAAAAACAACAGCCACCATCATACTAAATGGTCAGGATCTGAAAACCTTCATGCTAAAATCAGGAACAAGACAAGGATGTCCACTATCACCACTCCTGTTCAATTAGCCATAGCAATTAGACAAGAGAAAGAAATAAAAGGAAAGATAGGAAAGGAAGAAGTTCTAGTGTCATTATTTGCTAATGATATGATACTCTACATAGAAGACACTAAAATCTCCACCAAAAAACTTCTAGACTTAATTGACAGATTCAGTAGAGTAGCTGGATACAAGGTCAACACTCGAAAAACAATAGCCTTCTCATACACAAATTACAGACTCTCTGAAAGAGAAATTAGGGAAACAATCCCTTTGACAATAGCACCCCCAAAAATGAAATATCTAGGAAGCAATCAAATAAAGGAGGCAAAAGACCTCTACACTGAAAACTATAGCACTCTGAAAAAAGGGGTCAAAGAGGATATAAGAAAATGGAGAGACATCCCCTATTCCTGGGTACAAAGAACCCATATAGTGAAAATGGCCATACTTCAAAAACTGCCATACAGATTCAATGCAATCCGGATTGAAATCCTAACAGTACATTTCACAGAACTAGAGAAAACAATCCAAAAGTTCATCTGGAACCAGAAGAGACCTAGAATAGCAAAAGCAATTCTAGGCAATAGGTCATGGCAGGGGGCTTCACAATTCCGAACTTGAAACTGTACTACAAAGCCACTGTGATAAAAACAGCATGGTACTGGCAAAGAAACAGACCTGAGGATCAGTGGTATAGATTAGAAGATGCAGAAACAACTCCAGACATACTCAGCTCCCTCATCTTTTAAAAAGGAGCCAACCATTCTCACTGGAGGAAAGATAGCCTCTTTAATAAATGGTGTTGGAAAAACTGGATTTCAACTTGCCAAAGATTAACACTAGATCCCTATCTTTTACCATGCACAAAACTAAAATCGAAGTGGATTAAAGATGTAAATATTAAAACAGAAACACTAAACTTGCTGGACAATAAGTTAGGTAGAACTCTTGAAGACATTGGCATAGGAAAGGACTTTATGAACAAATCCTCAATAGCATGGAAATTAGCACAAAGAATAAACAACTCGAATCTCATCTTACTAAAAAGCTTCTGCACTGCATGAGAAACCACCAGCAGAGCTAAGAGACAACCTACAGTGTAGGAAAAAATTTTTACCAGCTATTCCTCAGACAAAGGTCTACTATCTAAAATATATAAAGAACTGAAAAAAATTAGACACCCCCCCAAATATAAAGATCTAATTCAAAACTGGGCATCTAAAATGAACAGACATTTCTCAGGCAAAGAAGTAAAAGCAGCAAATAAACATATGTAAAAATGTTCAACATCACTGGTCATTCGAGAGATGCAGATGAAAACAACACTGAGATTCCACCTCACCCCAGAAAGAATGGCTGCTATCACAAATGAAGCAATAACAATTCTGGTGGTGTTGTGGAGAGAAAGGAGCACTTCATTGTTGGTTGGAATGCAGACTGGTGCAAGCACTGTGGAAATCAGTATGGAGATACCTCAAAGAACTAGGACTAGAGGTCCTATTTGACCCAGGTATTCCCCTGCTGGGTATCATCCCAAAAGAATTAAAAGAATCATACCACAGTGATATATGTGCATCCATGTTTGTGGTGGCACAGTTTGTAATAGCTATTACTTGGAAACAGCCCAATTGCCCATCAACTGGAGACTGGATAAAGAAGATGTGTTTTTTTTTATAAAATGGAGTACTACTCAGACATAAATAATGAGAAACTGGAGACATTTGTAGCTAAGTGAATGCACATTGAGGCTATACCCTTAAGTGAAATAAATAGGACACACATGTGTAAATACTGAATAGTTTCTCTGGTGTGAAAAACTAAAAGTGTAAATAAGAATCAAAATGTATAATTGATATCGTGAAATAGGAAAAATGTCTAAAGGAGTAGGGGAAGTGGAAGGGGTAGGGAAAAGGAAAGAAGGGCAAAGAAAAAATATGAGAAAAGGAAAAAACTGGAAACAAAGTCTTTGTAAATAGGGAAGGATGGAAGGCATGAAGGGAGGGCAGGGGAATGGGGAAAAAAATAAGAACCAAGGTACATCATGTGAAGGTACAAGATCCCAAAGATGAATGTAACTGTATTGCATACCTAAAAGGTACCAATAAATTAAGTGGAAAAAAAAGATATCAGGTCCTCTTATCACTATTAAAAACCAGAGGAAATAAGCTGTCTCTAGCTATGTATGTCTCATCATGTCTGAAAAAGTGTAGGAAAAAGAGAGATGTTCTAGGAGAAGGAAGTTGGATAATGTGTACCAAAATATATGATAGAAGAAATATGTTATAGTGTTTCACAACACAGTGGAGCTGCTATAGTTCACGTAACATGTATACTATGAGGAATTAGAAGAGAGCAATCCAATGTCTAAATATAAAGAAATTTTTAAAAAATGAAAATGTCAATTACCCTGATTCAATCAGGACATGTTATATTCAAGTGTTAAAATATTGCACTGTCTCACAAGCACAAGGTCCCGAGTTCAATCCCCGATACCAAAAAGAAAACAATATTGCATTATATCCCACAATAATGTGCAACTCTTACATCTCAGGTATTAAAATTTAAAAAGAAATACTATATTAGACATATTTAATTTATCATATGATTTTAGTATATATATATTTTTTATCAATCTTTGTTTCAAATTTTATTCCCAGACTTCTTCATTAATTGCCTGCAAAGAATGAATTGTATGTAAGCAAAAACTGAAAAGAGCTGCAGTGTCCAAGAGGCTTGGGTTTAAAAACATTAGAGATCTAGATTTTATCAGATCCATAAACAAAAACAATTTTAAAAAGTAGTCATAATATAAAATAGCAGCTCCCAGTAACTTCTTCCAAGTTATATTTTCTTCAGAAGCTGACTCAATTCAGCTTGCCTCATTCTTAGAAGCCTCATCAAAATTCTCCACAAGATCTGGAACTTCATCAACATCATCCTCTCCAGTAGCAAGTGGTGATTTTCCATCCACAGATTGTTTGGGCAGAGCTTCAGCCAGTCTCCTTAAACTAGTCAGACTGTCTGCACCAAGCTGGTTCAAGATGCTGGGTAGCATTTCTGTCAGCTGTTTCATCTCAGCATGGCCTGTAATGGTGAAAGTGTTTGCTGTCAGAGATGCCTGAACTTTTAGGTTGTCGAAGTGGATCACTGTTCCTTGGTTTGTAAACATATTCACCTCTTCAGTAACAGAGATATTGTTTACCCCTATCTTCTTTAATGAGAGCTGAAGTTTTTTATCATCTGTTGTAGCTGTTCTATGAACCACCTTCTTCTTCCTGAGAGCAGTTCCTTTCCCACCAATGCACACTTGTGCCTGCAATTTGGCGAGTTTTTCCTGGTTCATGATAGTTTCTTTCATCTTGTCGGAGCAGTTATAGGGCAGCACAGGGACTAGGGCTGGCGCTCAGGGGGTCTCGGGCAGACCACCTGAGATTAGGCATACACACACAGGGACTCAAGATGGCAGCTACAGTATATTTTATTTAACATAATATATTTAAAAATTTACCACTTCAAAATGTAACCAAAACAAAAATTATCAATGAGATAGACTACATTCCTTTTTTTTGCACTAATTCTTTGAAAACCAATGTGTATTGTATATTTATAGCTCAACTCACCTCCCCATATTTCAAGTGCTCAATAGCCATATACAGCTAGTGATTCCCTATTGTACAGAACAGTTCTAGATATTACTAAAATATCTGCCTAGTCACTGGTACCAATACAAAAGTTCCAATTGCATATCCTCACTAACAGCTAGTGCTATCAGATATTTTCAGGTTTTTTGCCAATCTGAACAAAAGAACATTAGTAGAAAAACTGAGAAAATCTGATTCATTTCTAGAGTTTGGTTAATAGTTTTATGCTGATGTTAATATCCTGTTTTGCTGATTATAAAAATGGATGTATAAGATGATAAAGTTAAGGGAAGTAGTGAAAATTATACTCTGTCCTACCCTGGCAAGTCTTCTATAAATCTAAAATTACATTAAAATAGAAAATATTTAAGAATCAAACTCTGATTAACTTTGAATTACATTTCTTCTGCAGATCACCAGACCAGGTGGGTCACTTAATCATCCTTCTAATGCACGAATTGTTACATGCTAATTCAAAATATTTTTATTTAAACTACAATAGTAAAATACTACTGATCCCCCTCTCAGTTAACTCCATCGGTAATAAACATCTGACCAGATCATCCTATGTCTCAGTGAACAATAGAAGTAAGATAAAAAGATGCATTAAGCAATCTCTCAGAACAAAATGTAAGACCTCTATAGTGGAATTCCTCATCTTTTTTATTTCACATTAATTTTCTGTACTTCTGTAATAGTACTGATTTTAATCTATTGTGTGTTAGTCAGCTTCCCATTATTGTAACAAATAAATACCTGAGATCGTTAATTGAAAAATTTAAAAATATATTCTTGGGATCATAGTTTTGGAGGTACTATTCATGATCAAATGCTCCTGTTGTTTGGGGGCCTGGGAAGTACAGCATATCATAGCAGAAGTACATGGCAGAGCAAAACTGCTCTGCTTATGGGCAGAATACACAGTAGAGAAAGGACAGGGCTGGGGTCCCAGTATCCTCTTCAAAGGCCTTCCCAAAATGACCTGAAGACCTCACATCTTAAAGGCTCCACCACCTCCCAGTAACACTACACTAGAGATCAAGCCTTTTCCACGTGGACCTTTGGAGGACACTGAGATCTAACCTACAGCACTCAGTAATAGACATATTATGCAATTAGTATGCAGCCCTTTTCTCTACTGAGTAAATTTTCTAAAACTATATTCTCTTCAATGCAGTACAATAGTTATTAAACTGAATCAATGACAATAATATTCCAACACTTAAGAATTTACTATAAAAGTTAAGATAACATATTCTTCCTTTCACTTGAACTTATCTTTTACCATAAAACTTTATCCTTCCCCCACATTATTCCTCAGAAGTCTTCAAATTGCTTCTTAGTAAATAAAGATTTTAGCTAAAAAGAAAAAAGAATAACCAACACTTTCTTGCCTGTGCCTATTGCTGCCCTACTTACAGTTACTTAGAAATTGTGGTCTCTTGAGCCCACTGCCAGGCTCTGTGAGGAGCGTGAGCAGGGCCTCCTGTGAGGAAGCTGTGGTTTGTCTTGAACTCTAGGCCTTGGATACCAGCAGCTCTGCCACTGTCAGACCTGAGAGTCACCCACAGAGCTTTCCATTAGGCACTTTCCTGATCATTATTTGTCCTCTGGTCAGTCCTTAAGAGGTACTTACCATAATTCATAATTGAACTTCCACTCAGCAATTACTCAATTTGACCTCAGTTTAATAATAAAGAGCAAAGTAAATCCACCTTTAAGATGAGATGGCCAGGTCCAAAAGTTATCAACTGTTCAGAGTAAACACTATAAGGGGCTCATTCTGAAGTGATAACCCTGCTGCAAAGGAATTCCTCTTTAACCATTGCAGTAACTAATTAAAATAAATAAAGAATAAATACTTGAATTCTACAACCACCCAGGAGGACTAGGGAAGACAACATGCTGAAGAATGCTGGAAAAGCATCATTCAGAGAGAGCGGGGTAGCGATGGGGATATCAATCTTCATTTAATTCATAATTGCATTTATGACATTATACTTTTCAGTCTGAATTTTTCAAGGTGAAGGTTTCCATTAGCATGTCCTCCCCATCTAAAAAGACATAACTCCCAAACATAGTGCATACACGATGTTTGATAGATACACCCTTGTGTCTGCAGCCATAGCTTTCTTTTCTAAAGCTGTGTGTGTCCTGATTAAGAACCTTACTGCTTGAAAGTGCAAGGCTTCCACACTGAGTAAAGAATGCTCAAACGAGGTAACAGAGCAAGGATCTGTCTTGATCAAATGCAGCCTATGACTAATTGTGGTCAACAGCTTGCACCCTAGCATTTTCCAAAGTGCTGCAGCCTTTTATTTAGTCAGTGAGACAGAATGGCCTCAGTTGCCACCATCCTGGAAGACAACTTGAGAAACCGTCAGCTGGAACACATCCCTCACATCAGATGTTGTTGGGGAAGTTCAAGAGCAAGACTGAGAAGGAGCATTCATCTCTGAGGACAGAGCAATGTATTCATTATGCACATGTTCTCATACATGCAGCTTTGGAGTCCACTGTACCGAAATTTGATCTCAGTTTACGGGACAGGAAAGCCAAAGGGTGGTACTCCAGTTCTTGGCTGACTCAAAGCCAAGGCTTTGCAACACATGGAGGATAAATGTTTAAAAAGGGAAATTCCCTAGAGAGATTTTATTTTAACTATGTTTAATACTTACAGTAACAATGGGTCACTCTCAAAGGTACCCAACTAATATTCCAGACATTCATTGCTGTTACTAAAACATCTTCTGTCACTCTTATCCAAGGATGCACCTCAGTACCAGCTGTTTCTTCAGTTTTCTAAGTTTAAAAAAAAAATCATGCTAAAAAAGAATTCTAGTCAGAGGAATTATTGCTATTTCTATCCATCAATTTGCTGGAAGTTTTATAGCAATTAAATTCTAGTAGCTATGAAATGATCACATCTTAAGGTGGATACCCCACAGGTAATGGACTTAAGGACACTGATTGTGTATACACAAAGAATAAATTTTAAACCAGTGCACTGTCTCTGATCTTTTGTCACTTACTTAGCCTTTAAAGGTACTTACTGCAAGGGCAGAGCCTGAAGACGGCCTTTCGCCTAATCCCTATTCCCTTTCTCCTCTATAGACTAGATAGTCAAACAGACTGTGTCTGTAAGATTGTAGACCTGAATGGCACAGCCCCAGGGGACACTTACATTATGTATACTTCCCTGTTCCCTTCCTGTACATGCTAGTTCTGCCTAGGCCATTCAGGCCATGTAGCACTATTTGCCCTGCCTTCTCTTCCTGTTTGCCTTCCACTATAAATAAAAAGTGCATGGAACACCAGATGGCCATTAGCTCATCAGGCTATAATTCTACCTGGTCGCAGTTTTCAAGCATAATCTTGTTATGTATCTTTCTTTCTTGTTATTCTTCAAGTTTCTTCATCTCCCACCATTCTTCCTGACTTCAGACCCTATGCTGTGCAGGTCGCAGCAACTTATGATAATTTACAATGTAATTTCTACTTAACAAATAGTCAACATAAACTCAATTTAAAATAAATAGCAGAAGAATGGTGTGATAGAGCCAGTGGACCTTTGAAAGAAAAATAAGGAAGGATGAGCAGTTATGTGTGTGAATATAAAATCATACACACAGGGCCAAAAATTCTAGTTCCAAAACTTGCTAACTCTATAAGCTCAGGCAAATTGCTTAACCTCTCAAACCTTTGGTACCAAACGAGATTTAGTAGTTGTTTTCTCTTAGAGTCATTAGAAAGATTGATGGATATACAGAAAAGTACTTGGTGAGTTCTCTGTATGCATTTTCTGTATCCAAGTGTTTTTAAAAACAAACTCTAGGTCCAGATATTCCACTGTAAAATAGTATCTCATAGTGTTGTATTTAAGACTGAAAACACATTTATACCCTAAAGATCTATAATACAAATATACATTTTTAAACCTATGTACCTTTCCAATAAAGATCTGAGATTCTTTATGATAAACATAATTTGTCTAGGATAAAATATAAATGAAGTAAATTATTTAAACAATTTTAAATCATATATAAAAATAAAAACAAAGGTAAAGTATATATCACATTTGGACACATGTGTCTACATAAACAAGTAATATATGACCATATCAGCAAAGACATTTGAGAATTTGCCTGAATATGGATATCTTCCCATCACTGTGTTTTCAATATATCACGTGAAAACAAAATCAACCCAATTCCTGGAAATGACCATTTGATGTGAACTGGTATGCAGAATGTCTTGTATAGCTATTTTGTATATCTTTTTCATCTTTTTTTTAATCTATTTCCTGCACTGCAAAGAAACTGACACAGGATGCTTATGAAACAAGATTTAATTTTTCAGTCCATATGTGTTACAACTGAACATCAGAAAGCCCCTAGATTTCACAGAACTAAATTTTAGCATCTTTCTAATGGAAACCCCCCTGGTATGCAGAGTTCTCACATGGGATTGTATGATTAAAGTCAGTCTCATGCTTCTCTACCAGCTTACTGCCATCAAAGTCTCTTTTCAAGCTTTCACTTTGGCACAAAATACTGTTGTACCAAATGATCTTGAAATGTTAACTTTAAAATCCAACATACCCGGTAAGAAATCGTCAAAGTAAAGTTTATAAAAAAATTCTTAAAGTAATTGTGTACCAGATGAATATGAGATCCAAAAATAATTAGACTGATTTTGGGTGAGGGATATTCAATGAGGCATGCAACTCATAAATCAAGTCTTAAAACTCGCATGGGATGATAAATTGCCATTCCAATTTTACAGTGAAGGAACTAAATTTTCTACATCATACTTGCAAAGTAAAGAGCTAGCCTGCCTTCTAAGCACAAGGTCCTGAGTTCAATCCCCAGCACACACACAAAAAAGAGCTAAATATGTGTTTAAAAACTACAGTCTTCATACAATTATGAAAATTTCTGTGAGGGTGCTACCTAAAAAAAGAAAGTACTTGATTAACTGAATGGAGAAAAATGAACCTAACTTACAGGCCCGGAAGAGAAGTTGCCAGGAAGACAGGCTACCAGGAGACAAGTTGCCAAGAAAGAGCTTTGATTGTGAGCTTTGGGTTCCACACATGTGAAAGAAGCCTCAAATCAGATTTCAACTTGGGGCAAACACAGATGCAAAAAAGGACCTTCAGGACTAGCCAGGTGGAGGGTGGGGCACTTGATCTTGATGGGAAAGTTTCTCTATTGTACTGAGAAAGCCTCCAACACACTAGAAGAAATGGCACCTCGAAGTAGTGGCAGCTTCAGTCAGACAGAGCATCAATTTTGAGAAGCAGCAAAGAACTTTGGAACAATCATGAACTTTAAAGTCAGGCTTTGCTGGGCGTGGTGGGGCTCACTTGCAAACCCAGCACTGGAAGCTAAGGCAAGAGGATCGCTGCAAGCTTGAGGCCAGCCTGGACTCCATACTGAGTTCAAGGCCAGCATGAACTATGTAGCAAGACCCTGTCTCAAAAAAACAAAACATAAATAAACAATAATGACAATGATAATAATAATAGTAGTAGCACAGGCCTAGTTCTATTCCAAGTTTTGACACATTTAATTAGAAAAGTTAATCTTTTTGAAACTCAGTTGTAAAATGTGTTAAATGATATATGTCTCAAAGGGTTATGAAAAAAATCAAATAACCTAAAATGTATAAGATGGTTTATATCTGCTTTGTCAGCATATTTATTAGCTATCATTAACCGTTAGTAATAAAATTATTTCTATACTAAATCTGAAGAAAAAATTGGCCATGAATGTTTCCTAGGATAATGCTTCATTTTAATCACTAGTGTATAAAAAAATGAAAAGTTGGCATGGAGAGTTTGCCTGAGTGGACATAACATGAAGTTCCCTAATAATTAGCCTATTCCAGATCACTTACTTCCCTCAGTTTATAGCTTTCCAGGTCAAAACTCTGGAACATCATGACATTAAATTTTTAAAGTGATTTTTCATTTTCAGATGCCTATACCACAGCCACATTTATTGGTCAAACCACTGCAAACATCATGTGTATTTTTCAAAGTCATAAGAAGAAATTTCTATGTGTAAATTACACTGATGAATTTTAGGTCTCCCTGTGACAATCTAAATAAGATTTACAGTTTGATTAAGTACTCTGGCAAAGCAGGCAGTACTTCCTTAGCCGTGTGCAAGGCCTTGATATGAAAAGTATGGTCTGGAGAAATTGGCTTTGACAATGACATATTGGTTGACTTCAGACTATCTATTTGGTCACAAGCAAAGCTGTTCATTTCTATTGCTGCTTTTAAAACTCAAATGGCATCACTCTAGATTCAAACACTAATATGCAACTTTAAAAATTGTACAAATCTAGGTCATTTGATAAACTTTATAATCATATATTCATCAATAAATGCAACAAATTCAGAATAATAGTACCCTAGAGGATAAAATTATAGTCAAATTAATACATAAATGAACAAAATTTTGATATGGATAGCTTATTGTCAACATGTATTATCAAAACAAAAAATTATTAGAACGAGGAAATAAGTGAATCAACATAGAAATAGGGTCACTGAATTTAAAGGGTCACCAAGCATACAATTTCTCTATACAAAGATTTATTATTCTATGACTCTCCAGATGTCAAACAATAAAGAACAATGACTGCTGAGAGATGGGGAACAAATGAAGCTTATTGCCTAGAGAAAATGTCCTGACTCTGGTGGAAGGTAAAGGAATCTTGGCAGAGTCCAGAAGTCTCCCTAAGTTAAGGAAGTAAAACTGGAAGTTAAGGGAGACTGAAGCAGAGGTACTCATCAGGAAACACACCAGCCATACAAAGAAATAACTGTTTGTTTACAGGGGTTCCATTTCAGTGTTAGCTGATAATAATTAGCACTTTCAGTGCTCAACTGACAAGAGCCAAGAAAGATAGATGGGAAAGAATTAGAGAAAGCAATGCCCAGACATCACAAAGGATGGGATGGCCCAAAAGTCAAAGTAGAAAACCTAAAATTCACAAGGTGTTAGGTAGCATACTAACAGAAGCTTTGCTTTACTAGTAGAAAAATTAATCCTTGATGAAATATTGCTTTAATCCAATGTAACAAAGCTTGACCTGATAAAATCAAGATGTTTTCAGGTAATTTAATCATGTTCCAGGAAAAATAATACAAAAATATTTATGAGACTACCAAGATGTCCAGCACCCATATAAAGCAAAATGCATAATTTCTGGTATCTAATCAAAAACTATTGGGCATGAAAAAAGTCTGTATCATACAATCTATAATGAGGAGGGAAAAATCAATTAAAATTTTCTCAGAAATGAGACAGATAACACAATTAGAAGATAATGACTCTAAAATGATTATTATAATTATATCTCATTTTAAAGAAGTTACAAATCACATTTTAAAGATGAAAACTACAATGTCTGAAATGAAAAATGTACTGAATGAGATAGGCATCATATTGGAAGAAGAAAATGTGAAAGAATTGAAAACATAAGCAATAGGCAATAGTCAAATGAAACACACAGGGGAAATTACTCAAAAGAAGGTGAAAGTGGGGGAGAAGAGTAGGAAGATGTGGATGAGGAAAGTCAGGTTCAGGACTCTTGCTTTTTCCTTGCTTCTCAATAAATGCTTTCACTTTCATAATATGTCTTGTATATGACTCGATTTTCTGGATATTTTGTGACATTTCCAGGGCTACTGATTCCAAAACCATTAGAGTGATAGTTATGTTTAATGAACATTCATTGGCCAAGAGGAAGGACATTTATGACTTTTATGCAAATCACATGTAATTTGCACTCACAGGAACACTATGTTCTTGGCCTCTATAGACACGAACAACAGAATTTTAAAGATGAACAAATATGTCTAAATAAGCTCTATAGAAAGGGAATATATGAAAAGAAAGAAAAAGAGGAGCAAAACGAAATAGTGTTGGCCCATCCAGTGTGAAAATTTTTCTTCAGTGACTAAGAGAAAAAGTATATTTATTGTCTTTCCAAATGTTGGAGGAATGTAACAATCATCTCTGTGCTGAAGTCTAATCCAGTTAAATTATAACTGGTTTCTTAAATATATTCTAACTCTGGAAAATTATTTTGGCCTTGGTTTTGTAGTCTGAGGTTTATCCACTTCACTAATGAAATGAATACATAAAATATTGCTTTACAACTTGTTCAGAGTGGAGTAGCGTATTGGGGGTGTGCACAGGACACCTTATTAAATGAGTATCCTGTAACTTTCTTCCCCTATTGTTTCACTACTTAACTACTCCTGGGCTTCTTTTATATCTTTAGCCACTCAGCCACTTCCTCTACCACCAAGCTCACAAGCTTCTACACATAATCCTTTGGGGGTGTCTAAAAGATGAATTTGTAGGTAAAAGTCTGTACCAGAAAAGAAAATATTGAATACCTACTCTATATAAGGCACTTGGGCCCTAGTAATAAAGTGACTAACAAGAGAAAAAGTCCCTAACTTATGGAACTTTCCATCATGTGGAAAACATCAATATAATTGCATACAATAGTATTAAATGCTACAGAGAAAAACAAATAAACAAGTAAAAAACACAAATAAAACCAAGTAATGAGCTATAGATGAACTTTAAACAGTTAAATACTCATATAATTGAAGACACCAAAGGGGAGATGGGGGGGCCAGAAAGAATACTTTATGAAATTATTGTTTTTTTAAACAACTATGAATTTGATTGCACTGTAATGCAATAAAGTGGCATAAACAACAAAAGCAGTGACCAAGAATCATAAAATAACTGAATTATTCCAAAAGAAGGCAGGAAAGAGGACAAATACGTGGGACAAATAGAAAATAAATAGTAAAATGATAGGTTTAATTCTCATATCAGTAGTTATATTAAAAGTATAAGTCATCTAAATGCAGACATTTAAAAAGCAGAGGTTGTCAGTTTGGGACAAGAAAGTAATATCCAACTATATGTTGCTTACAAAAATGGACTTTAAATATAAGATAAAAAATGGGTTAAAAAATGGGCACATTATGGTCACATAATGAAATCTTATGCTAAATGCTAATCAAAATATAACTCCACTGGCTATATTACAATCAGATAAAGCAGACTTCATAATGGAGAATATTGTAAGAAGAAAGCAGATTATTTCATAATGACAAAATAATTTTGTTAAAAGGATCTAACAATCATGTTGATGTAACTGATAAAAGATCTTCAAAATACAGAAAGCAAATACCAATAAAATTGCAAAAAGATACAGATTCCCAATCACAGTTGGAGATTTCAATATTCTCTTTAACTGACTGATTGATCAATTAGATATTTAATTGGTAAGAATATAAAAAAAAAAGACTTGAACATCACTACCAACCAATTTGAGTTAACATTTATAGAATGCTCTACCCAAGAACAGCAAAATATATATCCCTTTCAAATGAACACAGAACATTTACAAAAATCGAACATATTCTCAGTCATGATGTATCTTAACTATTTAAAAAAGATAGAAAAATATGTTCTCCAAGAACAATAGGAACTAAATTTTAAAAATCAATAAAAAGTATATTTTTTAAATCTCCAAGTATTTGGAAACTAAATAATGCATGTTGAATGAACTATGGGTCACAGAAGAAATAAGAAATAAAGTCACAAAGTATTTTGAACTGAATAAATATGAAAGTACAACATATCAAAATCTGTAAAATCCTGATAAAATAGTACCTAAAGTGAAATTTACAGCACTAAACATCCGTATTACAAAATAAGTAAGGACTTAATTATCTCAGCTTTCACTTGAAGAAAGTAGAAAAAGATCAGCTGGGGCCGAGGATGTAGCTCAGTGGTTCTGCCGCCAGCCTCGCAAGCGCAAGGTCCCAAGTTTGATCCCCAGTACCAAAAAAAAAGGGAAAAACAAAGCAAAGTTTGTCTAAAATTAGTGCAAGAAAGGAAATAATAAAGACGGGAGCACAAATCAATGAAACAGAAAACCAAAAAAAGAAAACAAAGGAAAAGAAGGTTGCTTTTTTTTTTGTACTGAGGATCAAACTCGGGACTTTGTTCTTGCGAGGCAGGTGCCAGAACCACTGAGCTAAATCCCTGGTCCAAGAAGGTTGTTTTTAAAAAATATGTGTGAATTAAAAAAAAAAAAAATACTGCCTACTCTATGGTACCATTCAGTAGAAACTGGTAAAACGAATTCTTTTACCAACTAGTTATATTTTTATTGTTGGTTGTCTTCATTTTTAAACACTATTACAATCACATAATTAGATTATATAACATATGAAATTGTCAGTATTCAACAATTTTGACCCATGGTTTGCAATTTCAAATGTAATCATATGTATATACGTGTTTACATATACAGAGTCCATCAAAATGTATACACACTCCAGGAAAAGAAAAATATAAATATTTTAATACTAAATTTATTAAGACATCATGAGATTAATACAAGTTACCTTTGGCCTCTACAATTATAAGTGCTCAAGGTGGTGGCCAGTAGGCTCCAGACATTTATTAGTACAGCGAACTGCTGCTTGTGTAACCTTGCTCATTGAGATTCGCTACACATGCATTTTCAATTTCCTCTCTAAGGGCCATCAGTGGAGGTTTTCAGAGATACACAACATCCCTCTAGGATCCCCTATATGAGGACAACATCATATGTTGAAAAAGCATTATACCGTTTTTCTTTTCCTGAAGTGCACATACATTTTTTGGTGGACTCCGTACATATTTTTAAAAATCTGCACTGTTGATAAATGTCTTTCTCACTTTCTCATAGTGACCCCTGTGGTGTGCCACCCAGATTACCCTACTCAAAACCAAGCCATTCATTCTCTCAGCTTCTGAAAATGTTGCCAAGTAATACCTCTCAGTGAAGCCATTCTAATAGAGATTCTTTTCTGCTGAAGACAGCTGCCTCACTAACCCACTTCAGAATTAGTCAATGATAGATTTAAAGAAATATTCCCTTGCCTTAAGGTGGGCTAGGTCTAAAGGGCAGGCATAGTTTCAGTGATGACTATAGAATAGACAGAGGTCTTTGTTGTGACTGCAGCCCAGCCCAGCGTCTCCCTGTGCCCTGCCCTATTTCCTTGATCCCTATGGCTACTGAACCCCAAATCAGTGCCCAATGACCTACCTGCATAGTCTCTTCCTCAGAGTTGACTTCCTAGGGAACTCTAACCACCACCATTTTTTTATCTTCTTGTGCTATGAAGACTTTTTGCACAGAGGAGGAAAAACACAGTGTACAAAGACTAGTATATCTAACCTGGAGAGATTGGGTTTTATTTTTATAAGGAAGATAAGACCTACTACATGCATATGTATATAATAATATTTTAGATTGCTTATTTCTAACAATTTTAAAGAGTATTACCTTAAAAATACTCCTCCTCAAAATACCATACTCACAATTCCATTTAGTTGTTATTTTTCCTAAATTTTTCACTAGGAAAAATAAAGTCAGATAACATTTTCCCAATATTATAATAAACCAAGGGTTACTTTTTATTAGGTAACTGTCCCAAGATTTCATAGCAATTTAAGCAACATATTTTCTATTAGAGATAGTGGTCCTTCTGTTTTGAATGATTTGAAGTGACAAGTAAGACTAAACATCGGGGGGCAGGACTGTCACTTGCCTTAATTCCTAAAAAGAAAATTAGCATGATAGCCTCAAGATATGAGAACCTGAAATTTTATAGGTTAATGAAAAAGTCTTAACTAGGATATAAAATGTCTGGACACTGAGAATAACAACAACAACAACAAAAAGATTTTGATGTCTTTTTCTAGAATTATTAAGGGTTGTTATTTTGTCTGTTTGTTCTATTTTCCTTCAAAAGAGGACAGTGGAGCTAAGCAAAGTGGAAAGCCTTTCCCAATAAGACAAGGCCTACCTGGAGGAGGGGCGTTGCCTGGCCTGGAGAGCTGAAGGGATTAGAGAGCCATGAGCAGATCCCACAGAATTAGACAACTAGCGAAGTGAGGAAAGATAGTTTCTCAAAACAAAGGTATTCCTTGATTAACAAAAACAGAAACAGAGACATCCTCCTCCTCAGCATGGAGTTGGAAACAAGTATTTGTTCTTTTCCACTCATTAACATGTAGTACCTGTGTGGTCTTGGGAAAGCTATTTAATCTTCTTGAGTCTCTTTTCCTAATACAAACTGGAAATAACTATATATACCCGATAAGACTGCTTTAAATATTAAATCCTGTCATCCTAATCAGACTGCTTAATATGATCAATTTTCTCAGAAGTGATGAAGAAGGCATATAAGAAAAACATGAATTGTAATAATCAGATTCATCTGACTTGGGCCCTTAATATCTGGATAGAACAGTAAACTCAACTTGAACTCTTGTTTAGCTATAATTTTTGCTCATTTCTCTTTTTACCTTTGTCCTATTTAAGCATGATTTACATTCTTTTCACATTGTTTAAGACACTGCATGTATTTGCAGTAAGCAGTGCTTCTTTCAAAGTAACAGTGTGGAGTGTGGTAGGAAAGGTACTATTTCCTATTAAATCTCTAAAAGAGCAGGGCTTCACATTCTTCCAGAACTCCCAGAGAAAAGACAATTCAGTTTGGAATACTACAACATAACCAAAATTTCAATAAATCTTTAACAGTTCAGAATATTGTTTCTGAATAAAACAATAATAGGCAGCAGTGGGATATTGTTTCTAATATAACAAATTAGAAAATAAGAACAAGGAGATGACAAAAAATTTCATATTTTTAAAGATTTTTTAAAAGAGCTGTGAAAGGTCTCTTTTGAAGAATAAGATAAAATTTTAAAGAATAAGATGAACTAAAATTCACAAAGAGAAGAGACTTTTTCTTATTCATTAAGTTTATTGATACATTTTAGGTATACAATAGGATGATATTCATCATTGGGAATTTATACCTTTACATGATGCATCTTGGTTCTTATATTTTCCCCATTCCCTGCCCTCTCTTCAGCCCCTCCAACTCCTCCCTATTTACAAAGACTTTGTTTCCATTTTTTTCCTTTTCTCATATTTATTCCTTTCCCTTCTTTCCTTTCCCATACCCCTCCCACTTCCCCTTCTCCTTTGGACCTTTAATTCATATTTCACATTATCTATTACACATTTTAAACCTCATTTACACTTTCTGTTTCTCACACTAGAGAAACTATTCAGTATATACACATGTGTGTCCTATTTATTTAACTTAAGAGTATGGCCTTAATGTGCATCCATTTAGCTGTAAATGTCTCTAGTTTATCATTCTTTATGGCTGAATAGTACTCCATTTTATTTTTTTTTAAACCCTACATTTTCTTTATCCAGTCTCTAGTTGATGGGCAATTGGGCTATTTCCAAGTTATAGCTATTACAAACTGTGCTGCTATAAACATGGGTGCACATATATTGCTGTACTGTGATCCTTTTGATTCTTTGGGGAAGATATCCAGCAGAGCAATAGCTGGGTCAAATGAGATCTTTAATTCTAGTTTTTTTGAGGAATCTCCATACTGACTTCCCCAGTGGTTGCACCAGTCTACACTCCCACCAACAGTAGAAAAGGGTTCCCTTTTCCCCACAACCCCACCAGCATTTCTTATTGGTTGATTTCTTGATAGCAGCCATTCTTTCTGGGGTGAGGTGGAATCTCAGCGTTATTTTCATCTGCATCTCTCGAATGACCAGTGATGTTGAACATTTTTTCATATGTTTATTTGCTGTTTCTACTTCTTTGCCTGAGAAATGTCTGTTCATTTCAGATGCCCATTTTTGGTTTGGGTCTTTAAATTTGGGAGGTCTGATGTTTTTCAATTCTTTATATATTCTAGATAGAGACTTTTGTCTAAGAAACAGCTCATAAACATTTTTTCCCACATTGTGAGTTGTCTGAGAAGAGACCTTTTTAAAAAGGCTGAGATCGCTGGCCATTTTCTTCCATGGGCACATTTACCACACCCAGGCACAGGTAGTGACTGAGGTTTTAAACAAGACATTGAAAACTGCAGGGGAACACACAGAGTGAGAAAAAATTTTAGCCAGTAGTGCCTCAGATAAAGGACTGATATCTAGAACATACAAATAATTAAAAACAATCAGATCCTCATATTTAAAGACCCAATCCAAAATTGGGCATCTGAAATACATAGACAATTCTCAGATGAAGAAGTAGAAATGGCAAAAAATATATATGAAAAAATATTCAATATTATTGGTCATTCCAGAAGTGCCAATTAAAACAATACCGTGATTCCATCTCACTCCAGAAAGAATGGTTAATGTCAAGAAATCAACCAATAACAAATGCTGGCAGGGATGTGGGGAAAAAGGAACCCTTCTCCACTGCTGGTGGGAGTGTAGACTGGTGCGACCACTGTGGAAATCAGTGGAGATTCCTCAAAAATTGGGATTAGAGACCCCATTTGACCCAGCTATTCCCCTGCTGGGTATCTTCCCAAAAGAATTAAAAGCATCATACCACCATGATGTATGCACACCCATGTTTTTACCAACACAGTCTGTAATAGCTAAATCTTGAAAACAACACAAATGCCCATCAACTGAAAAATGGATAAAAAAGATGTGGTTCTTTTATACAATGGGATACTACTCAGCTACAAAGAAAGGTAAACTTGAGACATGTATAGCTAAATGAATGCAACTTGAGACTATACTGTTAAATGAAATAAGCTGCACACATATGTGTAATATCACATTGTCTCTCTGGTGTGAAAAATTGAAAGGATAAATAAGGACAAAAATGTATAATAGATAATATGAGATAGGAAGAAAATGTTCAAAAGGAAAGGGAAACTGTGAAGGGGAAAAGGAAGGAAAAAAAACAAGAAAAGAAGGGAAAAAATGGAAACAAAGCTTTTGTAAATAAGGGAGGAAGAGGGTTGAAGGGAGAGAAGGAGATTGGGAGAAAAAGAGGAATCAAGACATATCATGTACAGATACAAATTCCCTTTGATGAATGTGATCATTATGTATATTTAAATTGTACCAATAAAATTAATTTAAGAAAAGAAAACTGCAAGGGAAAAGAGATACAGGATTAGCAGAGCCTTTCGTGCCCATACAGGTTGACATAACAGAGTAGAATACAGAGGCACCCTAAACACACAATGAGCTTTCTACATAGGATGTGACCTTTGTGCTTGAGCTGCAATGGTGGCTAAGGGCCTTGCCTTAAGGAATTGAATATAATCTTTATCAGTCTGATGTACTATGCTGCCCCTTGGCTCTGTGTAAAGAAATCTGTAATGTGCAATTTATGAAGACAATACTCAGGGGAAAAGTTGGAGAGAATTTTCATTGTCTCATTGTTATATAAAGTATAAACTCCTTCCAGAAAGACTGGAACTCATATTTCTCCTCTAACTCCTCATACACCAGTCACCCAGGACTGAAGCTCCAATAACTAACAAGAGCTGTAAAGAAAAAGAAGGGTAAAAGCAATGGAAGACACGCTGATTTGCTTCCCTTTTATTGCTGGTTGTCAAACAATATCTCTTAAAGATGGTGAGTCAAATTATAACAGTAAAAGTTCTTAAATATATCATAAGACAGGTTAAGATATAATATCATATGCCACAATTGTAATGGGGATGGAGAAAAGGAAGGAAGGAAGGATATATTAATTGCATTATAACTCCTAATTGGTAAGGGACACCACTTTAAGAAATAAAGAGTAAAGTGTCCCTTATAAAGATAAGAAATAAAGGGTAACCACTAGGACAAAAATACAGACTTTCAAGTATATGAGGAGAAATACAAACACAAACAAAAATAATTAGCAAAAAAATACTATTTTTAAATAGAAATACAACTCATACATAGTGAGAAAATTAATTTTATTTTTGTCCTGTAAAAGAAATGTGGAGGTCCGCCAATCAAGCTGGAACTGTGTCTTCAGGATTCCATCAGCAACTTAAGTCCTTCTGTACTACTGTTCTGTCATCCTTGGCCTGTGCCTTCTACATTTTCAAAAGCTGTATGGTAGCAAGATGGCTGCTCAGAAAGATTGGAAAAAAGTAAAGAGGAAAGGCAAAAGGTATATGCTTGTTGAGTATTTCTCTTTCAAAGTACCTGGAAGAGTAACTGGCACACAGTAGGTTTTATTCATTGAGTAAATAATATGAATGAATCTTTTGTCACCTTGCTTGTTCTGAATTAGTCTCCTCCTTGTGTCTTCCCAGAATACCCTATGCTCCTCTTATGTTGTACACCTAACACATGTTTTGTAATCTCTCATATGTCTCTCTCTAGGATGATTCACCCCTAGATTTCCTAATATCCAGCAAAGTTATCAGTGTACAGTAAGTACTTAAAACGTATTTGTTGACGGGTTGAATCAAGTTAGTATAACCCTTAAACCTTACCCCTTATTCAGTTTTGGTTGGTTTTTTTTTTTTTTTTTTTTTAGGGAGTTTGTTTTGTTTGAGAGTTGTGTTTTGTTTTATCTCCAGGTATTATTTGGAATGTTTCAGTAAAACAAAGATCTTTGTCCTCAGGGCTTCTCCATTCTAGTGAGGACATAACATATTGAATTAAGTAGTGTACTAGAAGCTATTAAGTGGAATGAAGGGGAAGAGCAGACAAAGATGAGTGATAGACAGGATGAGGAGGGTGCTAATAGCAGCTTTAATTATAGTGGCAATAAGAGTCCTTCTTGGGAATATGACCAACAACTCTAAGGAAATGCAGATGCTAACCCAGTGAGTATCTGTAGACATTCCAGGAAGAAGCAATTGCCAAGCAAAAGAACTCAAGAAAAATGAACCTGCCAGGTTGAGAGATACCCAGGAAGGAGATCAGTGTGACTGGAAATACATGAGGGAAGGGAAGGGTAGAAAATGCTGAGATCAGAAAAATCATAAGGGAAGTATGACAAGTCAGGCCCAGCAGGCCATGATAAGAATTTTGGCCTTTGAATTAAATGGAGAGGCCATCTAAAAGTATGAATTCAAAAGGAAGTTTTTTCATGGCCTACTAACTTATTAAAGAAACAATGACGTTAGCATCTGAAACTGATTTGGAAAACCTCTTTTTTTCAAGTGTTGCATCCAAATATATTCGCTGCTCAAAAATATACTTTTTTCTTTAATTTTGAAAAACAATCCTACTACACTTTTTCTTAGATAAAAACTAATTTCAATTTCTCCTTAATATATTGCAACAAAAACTTTGCCTCATTCTTATCAAATTAAATTAAATTAAAATCATGCAAAAAGTCTTAGAAAAAAATTGCCTCATTTGTAGAATATGACTGACCAACCACGGATTCTGTTGGAAGGCCCAAAGACAGAAATCCTAGGCTTTCAACTAATTGATGTTCTTCATTTTTTTCTTCTAATTTCACAAAGAAAGACTACTAACAAAGGTTAAAGTTTCACAGTGAAATCAAATAGCCATAATTCATATGCACATTCAGAAGTCAGTGAAGTTGGGGAAACATGAAAGGGGGGATGGAGATGGAGAGAGAGAAAGGAAGGAAGGAAGGATGGAAGGAAGGTAGGAAGGAAGGAAGTAGAAGGGAAGGGAAGGGAAGGGAACAGAAGAGAAGGAAAGGGAGGGAGGGAGTAAATTCAGGTTCAAAATGAAAGCATGTTAGCAGAAAAGGCAAATTAAAGAGAAGAAAAAGACTGAACAGTGTGTCTAAGAAAGAAGATAATGTCTGTATTACATAAAGTTGGGCACAGTTTTAACCACTGATTGACATCAACTAAGCCTGGTGTGGTGGTCCACACCTGTAATTCCAGCACTCTGGGAGGCTGAGGTAGGAGGGTTGTAAGTTTGAGGCCAGTCTGGGCAACCTAGTGACTCAGCAAGACCCTGTATCAAAACTTAAAAAAGGAATGGAGATATAGCTCAGTGAGAATGCCCTGGGTTCAATCCCTAGTACCACAAAAATAAAATAAAATACACAACTATTGCTATTAGCTTAGGCACAGCTGACACAGACTCTAACTCAATAGCATCATGCGTATATTTTCAGGTTTCTATTCAGTCACAAACATCTGTGTCAGTATCATCATCTTACATCAGTTGTGCAATCAGATGGTTTTAGAGACATTCACAGCTTCCTTGACCCTCTTCCTCTTGTTCAATTTACATTTGATTTAAACATTGAGATGATTTCTCCACAAAGGATGGGAAAAAAAGCATTAACATTTCAAACCTATATTGTGGTTAGTTCTGAAGTGATTTTTATGCAAACACAACTTTTCTTCTCATAAAAGGCCACATTTTCCTTGGAATTACTCCAGTCTTTGAACTAACCCAAATTAGAGGGAATTTAGTATGAAGGGGAGAAAAATCCTAAAGTATTTTTTATTTTTAGGCCATGGCAGCATCTTTTAATTTTTATGAGTGTTGAATATTATTCATTTAAAGATTTAAGAGCTAAATTATAAAATGTGACCACCTTCCAGAATATATGTGTTAAAGTATGTGATTTCTAGGATTGAACCAGGCCATGTAACTTATGATGCAACTGCTATACTCTAGCTTCAGTTTTCTTGGGAATCAACAGCTGTTCTGTAGTGGACAGAAGAGTCTGGAGAGGGATACACACCAGTTTCAGATTATCACGGACATTCCCTGCACCATGTAATGTTTCCAATCCTTATCCTATTCTCTCTTAGCTTCTCTGCTTTCTGGTTCATGTTCAACCTCATGATGTAATTTAGTACAAGCATTCTAACTACCTCACTTTGTCTGTGTTGCCTGCTCACTCTCACGGAGAGGCAAATAAACCTCAACTTTGCTTAAGTAAAATATAAGAACGGAAACCCAGGGTAGCAGAATGGAATAAACTCACACATAAACCAGGCTTCTTTTAATATTTCTATGTACTTCTTTTGCTACAAAATCTTACTATCTCAATTAAGAATCTGGTCATAACAGAACTAACAAAAGGCAAAATCCACAAAATCATAAACAAGACACCAAATAAAAATGAAACATAACTTAAAACCTAACAATGACAACAAAGAAAAGGCAAAAGTTTTTCAAAGTTACCTAATTTTCACAAAGAAAACAACAGAAACTTAGAGCAGTTTATCAATCTATCTGCCCTTATCTTCAGTATCATCTGAGATAACAAGTAAAACAAGATTATGAGATTTTTTCTAACTTTGAGTTCTCCCCAGTGTATTGTCCTGGTTTTCTGCTTCCACAACCCAATGAAAAGACAGAACACACAGGAGGAGAAAACAGGATTAAGAAGTGATTATTTGGGAGTTTCTGCCTTTGAAGTATGAAATATAGGCCTCACAAGTTGCTGACAGGAATATTTCCTCAATCTTTGGCTGGCCCTAGTCTGTAGATTCATAATAATAACCCCAAGTCAGGGTTAATTTGTTCAGCTTTTCTTTTTATTACTTAAGGCATCCTAAGATTCCTCTCATTATCTTTCTGTTCCTTAAATTACTGAACACAACTGTGGTTTCTGACACTTGCAACCACAAAAATCCCATCTAAAACAATGGGCAACCTAATGTGACTCCACAACAGAAACTTTCCACCCCTCCTAATTTAGTCCTCCCGTTATGGATTGCTATGGCTTCCTGGATCTGGATAAGCTCTGTAGCTGTGAGTAAACAGTGCCCAGCTATGAGTACCTAAGAAGCAGATGGCATGAAAATTAGATTAGGATCATTAAGACTAGTCTATAATTTTCCACATCATTAACATCTGAATATACATTTGTGTATTTATTTGATATAGTAGTTTAGAGAAATGAAACTCACTAAGAGAAATGGAAATCTATGGATTTAAATACTGCTGGAGACAGAACAGGAACAGAGATCGTTAGTATCATCCCAGCAAATGCCAAGCTGTAACTGCAGGAGAACCAACAACTGGGTTGCCAAATTTACTGAGTTTTAGGAAAAAGATGTCCAGGCAACATGCTCTAAAATTTTTTTTTAAAGTGAAAAATACACTACTTATGACAAATTCTATCTAAATCCTAATTTATATGAAGCTAGTTTTGATTACTCTGAACTTTCAAAAGGGCTCAAAATCATCCTACATGACTGCAATAGCCGCAAGTTGCTCAGTGGTCACTTGGCAGACTGATCAAAATCATAGAATAGAGAAGCAATAGCTTGGGATTGAACTCAGCACTCTTCTAAATGCAGAAAGATTAACTCATCAATAAGATTCAATAGGCTTAAAGTCTTTCATTTATTTAGAAAAAACTTAGAAAGTAGGATAATAAATGATGCTTAATTGAAAAGGACAGGAAAGTGTTATACCACAGAACACTTAAACTCACAGCAATGAGTGGACACTATTGATATACAGTGGACCTAACATCAACATGAGGTTAAAAATATATATATATTTTTTAATATATATTTTATCTTCGTATATATATATATATATATGTATAGGAAGACACAAAAGCAAAGCATTAGAAACAGCATGTAAATGTGGAGCTAATGCAGTTGTAAGTGCTAAGTGGCATGGTTTTGGAAAAAATAGAGCATGTATGCAGCCTTGACAATTTTTTCAAAGCAAGTAAGTCAAAGCTACTAATCACTTCAATGTTCAGTAAAAGCAAAGGCAAATCACTGGGACAGTGTTATTAGAAACCTGCAAAGTTAGCACAATCACCTATTCCTTAATATTTAAACTACTCCTTTACAAATTACCTCTACTTGCTGACCTTTGAGGTTCTTTATTTTTATATTTATGTCATGTGTTGTGTAATAGAATATCCTACCCTAATTCCAAATAATGTGCTAATGATTTCATAGCACAATTCTTCATTTATTTGTATTTGGTCATGAGGCTCTTGCTTCAGTACTATCTGAATTTTATTTGCAAAGCTCAGTTAAATTAGTCTATGATCTCTCTCCATTTTTAAAACAATTATAAATGATAGCTTGATAATACCAATGAATCTAACATGGAATAAATACATAAGACATAATATTAATCAAATATTTCTTTAATATTTTCAGAATTGACTTGGGAAATGGTACTATTAATGAAAACCTAAACAGTAACATGAAACCTAGGGTGAATAAGGTTTTGTAGAATCATCTGACCCCAGTTCACTAAAGGACCCACATTCAATTTTCCTGTAAATTGTGAGCTGTGTTCATTTTGAGGTAAATGCAGCACCACTTTGCTTCTTTCTCATACTTGCAAAGCTAGCCACTCCTTCTTCTGACTGTTACTCTCTGAGGGCACTTTGAATACTTGCTCAAAAATCTATCTGTCCTACTACACAGAGATTGTTTTGACCTTTGTATTTGCAGACACTTATGTCCATTAAATTAGCAGAAGTCAATTAAATTTGTTGATTCAAGATATTTTGTTTCGGGCCGGGGATTTAGCTTAGTGGTTCCAGCACCTGCCTCACAAGCGCAAGGTCCCGAGTTCAATCCCCAGTACCAATAAAAAAAAAAGATATTTTGTTTCAAAGGCTCAAAATTTCTGTTCATGACACTGTCTTCAGTATATATTTTTTATAATACAATCTCATACTTATTGTTTTTTGCTTCAAAACCAACCCCTATTATCTAAAACAAATTTCATCAATCCAATAAATATTCAATATAAGTTTAATTAACATGAAGATTAGGAGTGTCATTCTCCCAAACAGCTCCTATTAGTATTCAGGTGCCTTCAACAGGTAGTTGAAGTGATTCTAACCACAATATAAAATAAGTTTAGCGAAAATTAAAATTTCCCTCATTTCCCTCCACAAAATTAATAGTTATAACCTGAAATGTTTTACTGAATCAATCTCCTAGAATTTTTTTTAAACAATGTAACAGTGATAATTTTAGGACAGGGAAACTATTCTGTATAATGCTACTTTGGTGCTTACATGTCATCACACAGTCCAGCACTAAGAGTGAGCTTTAATGGAAACTACAGGTTCATTAATTATAGCAAATGTACCACACTGATGAGGTACGCTGTTGCTGGTAGAATATGGGGAGGGGGCGTGGTGATGTAGGAGTAGGAGGGAACTTTATATTTTCTACTCAATTTCACTGAGTCTAGAATTGCACTAAAATAAGGTCTATTTATTTAAAAAATAGATTAAGACTACATTAAGACTACAGAATTATTACTTTTTGGGGGGGTAATGGGGATCAAACTTAGGACCTTGCGCTTGCCAGGCAGGCATGGTGCCACTGAGCTAAATCCCCAGCCCTACTTTTCTTAGATTCCTATCTGGTTACTTAAGCATAATTTCACACAGGAAAAATAAAAAAGGTGTGTGTGTGCGTGTGTGCGTGTGTGTGTGTGCGCGCACGTGTGTGTGTGTGTTTGTGTGTAACCCATTGTTTCTCCTAATGGAACGTGTTTTTTTTTTCTTCCTGGTACTGTGGATTGAACCTAGGGCCTTTTGCACTGAGCTACATTTCTAGCCACTTTTAAATTTTTGTTTTTTAAATTCTGAGACAGGGTCTTGCTAAATCACCCAGTCTGGGTTGAAACTTGCCATCTTCCTGCCTCAGCTTCCCAGAGTGCTGGGATTATTATAGGTGGTTGCCACCACACCTAGTTTAGATTTTTTTTAATCTTATACAGTGCCACCCACAGCTATTAATTCAATAAAATTACTATTTGATAGTTTGTCTTTTCTTAGTGAATTTCACAAAGAAAAGCCAGACAGTGACACTGAGTAAGATTGATCAGGACTCTCAATGCTCTGCTATGGATTCCTCGGCCCTTGCTGATTCAAGTGGACCAAGTTTGTCTTGCTGTGGCACTCACAGTTCTTGATGGAGCGAGCAAACACAGTCAAAACAACAGCTGATTACTGTGCCATTAATCTACAATGGTTTCAATAGTCAATTATGACACACAGATTTCAGAAGGACCCACTTTTTCAGGAGTTTGTTTCTATATTTGAGTTTAAAAGCATGCAATTGTAATTATTTGAAAATGTTTGAACTTGAAAGACTGTATTGTAGGAAAATGTTGGGAGATTTAAAGAAACTCCTTAATACATAAGTAAATATTTATTTTGATCTCAGACCAGAGTGTACAAATGTGGTGTCGAGAGAATATTTATTTTAGAAACTATTTTCCTATCTAAAGAGGGTTTGGTTCTTAAAAAGTTGCCAATGCTGGCAAGCAACATTGCCCAAACTTATTTAGTGCATAAATTTTGTTCTTGCTTTTGTTTCTTATAATGCTTATTAACATCCAAGCAAATTATTGTTTCAGAAATTTACTAGGAAACTAACAATATATTTGGATAATTATAGCAGGTCATTCAAAAAAAACCCTTTAAATTATTTTTCTAACATAACTTACACACAGTTATCTAGAAGAGTAAAAGATTATTAGATAAATAAACATGAGCAATGCTGAAGATTTTAACAGGAAGTATACAAATGTCTTTATGTCATCAGTGCTTGTTCTCTTATCAGTTTCATTCAGGTCACTTCCAAAGTGGTCATCTCATCTCACGAATCCTGTTTGTTAATGCATCACATTATCTTTCCAACATTAAATGATGCTGTTACATAAAATATGATGTGTGCACATGACTATGAGTTTTGCAGTATGGTAAACATGTTTTCTTTAAATATTGCTTATCTTGATGATAGAACAAGGATGGAAAAAAAAATCATACTTTGCTCTTTTTTAGCATGTCTACCTAATACCATCAGAAGTCTCTCTAAAACTATCTTTTCAGGGGCAAAATCCAAAGAATGTTTATATTGAACTGAGAACCCTATAAATAATCCATGCACTCTATATAAATTCTATTAAGTTTAAGTTGCACTAACTTCTACTCTGATAAACTATTAGTCATCCAGTTTTTTGGAAGTTTTTAGACTTTAATCTCAATAAAAGCTACACTATATCTCATTAGAGATGTTGCCATAATCTGGAGGGTCATTACCCAAGTAGCAAAAGTTACTGGTCTATCTAATTAAACTCTTATTTTACTTTGAGTGGGTTTTTTTGTGATACTGTTTATTTAGTATCAGTACATGCTTACAAGGACCGATCAAAATGTAGGGTCATGTGTTTAAATTTTAAAAATTTATAAGTAAAAGATGCATTGCCATTGACCCTGCTCAAAATACTTCCCCTTACTTTGAACACATTTATGATTCTGGGCACTATCTGAAACAGTTCTGGAAGTTCTCTTTTGTGTCTTTACAAGACGTGATCAAAATTACCACAAATGCTGCTGCCAAGAGCCGTCCAAAGGAAAGGCTATCACGTGTCCACATCCACCTCATTAACTGGGTCTGGCACCCTGAGACTTTTGGCTCTTCTTCAAAGTCAAAATGACCATGAATGGCAAATGTTTTGAATCAATTCAGGACAGCAAGGCAGCCACAACAGTATAACTAAAGACACTCACAAAAGAGGACTTCCAGAATTGCTTCAGAAAGTGGCAAGAATGATAAGTGTGTTCAAATGAGGGGGAGTATTTTGAGGGGGATTAATAAAAACGTGTCTTCTACTGCAATAATTTTTAAAATTTAAACATTTACTGTACCATACTTTGTGATCACACCTCATATGTTATGTTATATTACAGTAAGTCTGTGTATCAATTATACTTTTATTTATTTACAGGTATTTTAAAAATTTACTTCACTTTTTTTCTAAACAGAAACATGCAACCCATCATAGTTTGATATATATATATATATATATTATACTCCTAATAAATATTTCAAAGATGTGCCCTTTATAATGATCATATGCATCAGCAGTAGAACATTTAGCACATACCTGGAAAATCACTAACATAAAAATTTCTGCTATGAAAATAATTGATGAGAGTCAAAATGAGACAAGGTAAAGATAATCCCTCATATCTCTCCTTTCTCCCATACAGGTGTAAAACTCAACAAAAAGTATGTATTTACAACACTTCTTGGGGAGGGGGGAGGAATCTTTCAAAATATTACAGTCAAGGACAACCCAAAGCATTGAAGAAGATATAACTCTAATGTTGAGTTTATATATGATACCATCCATCAAATGAAACATTTTATTAGAATATGCAATTTTCCACAACAAACAAGGACACCTACCCCAAACCAAAGACTGACACTACTAATGCTTTAGATGTTTGATCTGTGTGTGTGTGCCTCTGTATGTTTAATTTTATTTTTTTCTTTCTAATCTAGTGACCTGTTCTTGTTTGGTTAAGTTTCAACCACAAGGCATCACAGTACGCATTTTTTTTTTCAAGATACACGTCACAACACATTGAGAAAGGAGGAACTTCCAGTGTCTGTGGTAACATCACTTGATAAACAGCCTCCTCTGAACAGCAAACGCCTGCCTGCCTTGGCTATATAAAGCAGCAGAGACATTGACTAACAAGACACTTGCTGTGAGAGGACTATGAGAGCAGCAGCCTTCTCCACGCCAAGGCTGGACAAAATGCCAAGAATGTTCTTCTCTGCTAACCCAAAGGACTTGAAAGAAACGGATCATTCACTTTTGGATGACAAAACGCAAAAAAAGAGACCAAAAACTTTGTAAGTTCATTCAGTGTTTCACTTAACTTGTTTTAATGGTAGAGGGGCTGTGAATAATGGATGGAAGAGAACCAAGTCATAGCAATTGTCAGTTGTGAGTTATAAGTAAGATCTAGTAGTATTAAAAAGTAAATCATATTTTGACATCAAATTAGGTGGGAATGTTTCTAGACATTGACTCATAAAAATGACTCATGTTAATATGGCAAAATATTCCATTAACTATTTTAATTTTTGCCTTTCCTTGGAGACATTTACCCTGTGCTTTTGTTTTTACAAATAAAATGAATTCTACTGAAGAAATATGAATAATCACTTTCTGTCTTTTGTAGTGGAATGGACATGAAAGCTTACCTGAGATCTATGATGCCACATCTAGAATCAGGAATTAAATCTTCCAAGTCCAAGGACATGTATGTACATTCATACACTGAATTATCATTAATATTTACAAAACAATGCAGGCTTTCGTTCTGATCCAGCGATCAATAGTGCACATAATAGAGTTTATTACTTTTAGGTAACATGCTAAGTAAGATTAGATTATATTACACCAATATAAATACAAACACATGGGTGCATATGTTCACTGTTTGTTTTTGTACTATCAGATTTTATGTATTTGGATTGTTTCACATTTTATTTGCAGATTATTTTTATAACGATGGTAATTCTAAGGAATCTGCATATAGAAAAGTTAATACAATTTATTAGAACTAGAGTTTGTGAAATTATCAAAATGATCCACTATTCTGATTTCATTTTGTTTTACATAAAAATATTTTACTAATTTATGTCAATTTTTTCCCCTGCAGACTTTCTGCTGCTGAAGTAATGCAGTGGTCTCAATCTCTGGAAAAACTTCTTTCCAGCCAAAGTAAGTGTACATTAACTAGTGGATGTTTCTACTTTCAGCTTAATACCCCTAATAGATTGAATGGCTCTATTTAAACAGTATTTTGAATCAGCTAGTGTAAAAAATTACATTCTAGTTTTTCTACAGTCACTGATACCCCAGCAGAGTATGCCTCTTTTTAATATAACATTGACTTAGCAGTCAATTTTACCACTGTCCTTTAGACAAATCTGCCAAACCAAATAGGAATTTTCATCAATCCTTATAAGAACAAAATTAAAATTATGCTGGAGTTCTAAAGCTTAAAGTTTTAAAGTGAAAACCATATATCTAAACACGTGAGTTGTCATTTTGAAAGCTGCCTAAACATTGTATTTTGTAAAATTGGATATAAAGAACAAGATTCTTTCATTGAATTAATATTTTATCATTCCTAGATTCATTAAGTCTCTCATTTATCCTGCCTTTATGTAACAGGCATTTTGTAGAAATCAAAGATTCAAAAAGAAAGATACTATTTCTCTTCCTTGAAGGTGGTCAAAATCAAGGAAATAACTGCATTATACATAAAATAATACTTATTACAACATGGATAAAAGAATTTTTACACAGACTTGTGAGAATTTTCTGATGAAAGAATGAAATCACGTGCCTTCCGCCTATCATGGGTATTGAAATTCTACAGGAATTAGAGCCCTGTTTAGAGGTGCAGATAAGCAGGTTTGTCTCTATCTGAAGGATATGCTCATTCTCTTCTTCCCAGGAACAATGTAAAGATCTTTCCTTGGGTATCAAGTAATTCAACCTTGTTCATCCCTCTCATCATCAGGCTAGCTGTTCAATTCAGCTAAGCAGATAAATGGCATAGAAATGGTTCATATAATCACCAGCAACACTACCCAGTATAATCAGTGTATCAGGTACATAGATGATATATAGCTAACATGATTGGATGAGGAAATTAGATGCTAATGCCCTTTCCATTAATGTTTGCTTCCCTGTAATACTCTAAACTCCGGCTAATAGGTTGGTATCTATACAACGGAAGCAAAGGACAATTATATAGCCACACTATGCAGCTATATGACTGTGAACAAATTTGTTTGGTTGAAGATTCTTCTTCTATACATAGAAGGATTTCTAAGGTCCTCCATTATCTACAAATTAAAACACAGTTATTTCCACAGTAGACCTATTACCTTTGTATGAGTAGAATGGGATAGCATTTTTCCTGAAAATTTTTTCAAGTTATGCATTCCTTGGCTCAATAAATTAATTATCTCAATCCTTCTGCCTTCTTTTTAGCTGGTCAAGATGTGTTTGGAAATTTCCTAAAGTCTGAGTTCAGTGAGGAGAATATTGAGTTCTGGCTAGCTTGTGAAGACTATAAGAAAACAGAGTCTAATCTTTTGCATTCCAAAGCAGAGAAGATATATAAAGCATTTGTGCATCCAGATGCAGCTAAACAAGTGAGTATTTAGTTCATTATCATTTATGTGTAAAAGAATTTAGCTAGAGAAATAACATTCAACATACATGTTAAGATGAAATTCTTTTTGAGTGTCATTTTAGGTATATTCATATAGGTCAGTGAAATAATAATATTATTCTTACATCTGTGAAGATTTCAGCATAGAGAATGAAAAGACTGATTTTGCAAAACTATCTCACATGATGAGGGCAGGGAAATGAGAACAGGTGTCATTGGCTGGAACTGCATGTCTGGGAATCCTTAATGAACTATTTAATACTGGATAAGAATAAAATGGGGATTGTATCATACATACCATTGAAGCAACAAAATTATGTCTAGTAGGTTGTAATGCTCACCTTTCAGTAAAATATCCTTAGTCCAAGAATAAATTAGCTACACAAAGAGCCCTCTCATCTAGTAAATTTTAAAGGTCCATGTCACTCTTTTTTGATATATGTACCATCTTGTATGGATACATTTTTCATTTCTGTCTCTTTTGCATTTTTGAATTACACTATGAGAAAAGCTGGAGCAAAGACATTTTGTCATACTTCTTTTTATTTCCTCCATACTTGCTATAGGACTGATTTAGAATAGGCATTCGAGAATTAACTGATTAGATGAGGATTTAAGACTTAGGACTTAAGTGCTTCACAAAAACCAATAACATCATAAAATTTACCATAAGTTGAAGTATATATTAACTAACGTGAATTTATTTTTAGATCAATATTGACTTTCACACTCGAGAATCTACAGCCAAGAAGATAAAATCACCCACCCCAACATGTTTTGATGAAGCCCAAAAAATCATATATACTCTTATGGAAAAGGACTCTTATCCCAGGTTCTTGAAATCAGATATTTACTTAAATCTTATCAATGACCTTCAAGCTAGTAGCCTAAAGTGACTGGTTCCTGGGTGAAAGAAATTGAAAAGATGGTATCAAGGACAGAAAGAAGGTGCCAGTCACTGCCCAGTGGCTGCCTGGATGGCTCGTCAGTCCCAGGGGAAAAACAAGCTACTCCAAATGTATGGACACGGAAGTTAACCAGGCACAGGCTTACAGAAGCATAAGCAAAATAAAAGCTGAGTGACTTGAGAAGGAAGGACGACATCATGGGACCCTCATAAAATATTGTGGACCCTTGCACTAGAAAATCCCTCAGAACTGAGAAAACCAGGTAACACTGGTTGTATAAAAACTGTGAATAAAACTTATGAGGCTGTTTACAGTATCTGTAAGTTTCAAGTTCAACTGACACTTACGCTATGTACTATTATATAGGTATCATGTATGCTGCTGAAATCTCCTTAATTTGGATAACTATTTCAAATGTATTATATGTGTTTAAAACTCATCATTGCTAATACTGACACAAAAGTTTTTGTGTTAACTGTATTTGATTTAGAAGAGATGAAGAGAACAGTGTATTTAACTTAAGCTATTGCCCTAAAAACTAGAAAGTCTGAATATATTTGTAAATTAAGTTATCACAGTGTCAATTATAAACATGAGTTTTGTATTAAAAATACATAGAAATAAGTCTTTTTTAGATTTCATTGCTATTTAAACTTTTTTCCCTCTGAATTAAAAGAAATGAAAGCAAGGATCTTGTACTTTCTTCCATCTGTTCGGCATCTATTTATCTAGTTAATACTAGATTTTATGTATTAAATTGGACAGAATTTATATTTTCTCTTGCTATCACCAAGCATAAAAATCACACAAATATGATTTTATACAGTCAAACTTCAAACCAATGAGAAACTAATCAAGTCCTTTTAAAAGTGATGGAATAATTTTGAGAAGTAATTCAATTACATTATATTGTGATTTAAAGTTTATAAAAGTCAGATGCATTTTCACATTTAATGTTCATAGAAATCCTATGACAACCAAGACTCAAATTCTCAAAATTACCCAGAATATTAAATGTCTATCTTGGGGTTCTAGCTCAGATTGACTGAATCAGAATCTCTAAGGGATAGAACATGGGAATCTATATTTAAAAGGGAATTCCAGGTAATTCTGAAGATGATCAGATAATCCAGGAATTGAAGGGTAGTCACAGTACCAGTGTTCTTTCTACTGTGCAACACTGCCACCCACTGACCAGATGTTTTCTAAATCTCTAAAGTCTGCAGTAGCCTAAATGTCACCTAATTAGGAAAGTAAGACCTCTCTGAAGCACTTATCTACAGACAGCAGAAAAACAATCAGTATGGTAGATAGTCCCAAAGAGCCTGTTCAGCTGTATCTACCTACATGCTCGTGCTCCACATCGTATACAGCAATCAGTCATCCCTACACCATAATGAACCACTGTACGTAAGAAGAAGTTATAAGAAGTTTGCCGACTCATCAGGCAATTGCAATGATAAGGAGAAATATGTAGATCCAGTTCAAAAAGCATTATTCTTGAGTCTCCTTTGGACAATGTCCAAAGTATCTCTACTTTATGTTTTATTTCATGCTTTAGTGGGTTATATTGCAAAACAATCTTAGAAAGGATGTCTGGTTTAATCATCTTCATCATCTTCATCATATCTCTCTCCCTTTATTCATCTGCCCATCAAATTCTGCCAGTCCTCCTTCTATAGCTTGCCACTGTCTCTAGTTGATATAGTCCTTGCTCATTTTTATTCCTTCCATTCCATCTAGGCTCTCATTGTTTGTCAATCCACATGACTTATTCTCCCTTTTTTCAGCCCCTTCTCTCTAATTTATCCTCTAGTGCCATCCATCATCCACTAAAATACAAATTTGCCCATATAATTTCTTTTGACATATAAATTGAAAAGTAAATGCCTCCTTCTGGAATTCAAAATGCTCCCAGTGTGACCTTTACAGACAGTATAATTCCCATTACTCTCCTCTGGGTATCCTTCCTACCTTTACATCAAATTGGATCGATCATCTTTTGCTTTTCAGGAACCTCAAAACATGGTTAAAATCTCATTTTCACTGTCTCCAGGTCATTGGTTAATCTCTATCTAAACACCTTCCAGTTTTCAATGTCCAATCAATTTTCCAAGGTCCAGATAAAGTAACTTTTCTATAAAGACTTTCTATGACAAATTACTTCAGTGTGTGGTTATTTTCAATGTATATGGAGATGAACTGCAATCTCCAATAAATATAGAACACTCTACTCCTATTTTAAGAACCATTGTCACATTAAATAGAGTCCAGGCCCTTGAGACAATGAGGAGCAAGCAGTGCAACTATCCAACATACACACTGATCATAAAATAAGACGCTGGTCTTTGTCTAAATAAACTGTCATGTTAAAGAGCCACCCAATTCTATACAAACTATCAAAACTGGCAACTAAGACACCTCCTCATATTGGGAAAGAGTCATCCTAGCTCTACAGAGTAAAGGTAATATAAAATAATTGAAAATATTATTTTCTCCATTGGCATTTTTATTAGGATGTAAGTGTCTCAACTATCCACAGAACTGTGAACCGTGCAAGCGACATATGCTCAGTCTGAGATTCTCTGTTGTGATATTAATTAGGAGTAAACAGCATACATGATAAAAATTCCTTCACTAGTTTTTATTTAAATTTACTTTTCTCAGACTTATTTTACAGAAAGCTAGAAATTACAAAAGTAAAAATGAGGATAATTATATACCCCATAATGTCTAATAAAAAGTACACACAGAAGGGGAACGGAAAGAAGGGAGAGGAAAAATTATGAGAAAAGAAAAAAATAGAAACAAAGTCCATGTAAATAGGGAAGGGTAGAGGGGGTGAAAGGTGCACAGGTAATGGGGAAAAAATAAGAACCAAGATACATCGTGTACAGGTACAATCACCCAATGATAAATATAAATGTATACCTAAAATGTACCAATAAAATAATTTAAGCAAAAAAAAAAGTACACACATACCCATTTAGTTCACGTGAGATAAATTAATATTTATTTTTTTCTACATGCACACATGGGATATATTATTCTAGGAGGAATCTTTCATGATTTAATGTTAAAACTAAGAAATTCTGAAATAATTGAGGAAAAGTAGAGTAAAACATGATTTAAGACGCCATAAGTATAAATTACTATACAGAGTTGTGAAATTTTTCAAAACCAAGATGAAACCATATCCACAGAGTAAGAATTACTGATCAACTGCAGAAATAATTCCATTCTTCTCATTGAGCATCTTTATAGCTAAAAATGCATCATCCCAAGGGTAAAAGGTTATCTTACTCTACATCTAACCTCAGTGAAGCTTTCCTGCAAATAAGACAGATATAAAAAGTAGTACCACCTATGAATGTTTTTGTACATTTTTTTAAAGTCAGAAAATAATTTTGCTATGGCTTATATCTAGATGTCCTTCCAAAGCCTCATGAACTTGTAGGTGAGAGCTGGCTGGATCTAGGGCCTGTGACTCTGTGATTAAGGGTGTGTGGCACTAAATAGCCCACTGATTGGAATTAGCATAGTTCTGGATGTGGATAATGGAAGCCCCATGGTGAGTTGGGTGGCACCCATAAATAGGAGTATAACCTGGATGGAATATAAAGGCATATGGGGAAGGCAGGATTGCTGCTTGCTGCTTGCTGCTGCTTCTGCCTGCCTTGCTGTGGACTGTTTCTCTACTGTGATGCCCATCTGCCATGCTGTCCTGCCTTGGAACCATCTGAGTATAGACTGAAACCCCTACAAACTGTGGTCTGAAATAAACATTTCCTCCTTAAACTTGTCAGTTAATATTGGTTCTGCCTATACAGGAACAGGGGATATCTTTCCATTTTGTAATGTCCTTTTAATCTCTTTTTTCGGAGTACTATGGTTTTCATTATAGAAGTCTTCCATTTACTCAGTTAGGTCAATTCTCAGGTATTTAATGTTTTGAAGCAACTATAAATGGGACTGTTTTCCTGATTCCTTTCTTGGTGGATTCATCATTGGTGAATAGGAATACAATTGATTTTTGTGTATTGTTTTTGTATCCTACCTCTTTGCTGAATTTTTTTATTAGTTCTAAGAGACTGATAAGAAAAACCTTGCCACTACACATGGGTAAGGGAATTGATTCAACAGGAAAAAATAACAAATATATATATATGTTTGGCACACCCAAATTCATAAAACAAAAACTACTGGACATAAAAGGACAGATAGACACCAATACAAAGATAGCAGGAGATTTCAGTATCCACTCCAACAAATAAGTCAACCAGGCAAAAAAAAATCAACAAAGAAATATCAGTTAAATCACATCATTGAACAAGTGGGTTTAACAGGTTTTACATAATGTTTCATCCAATAACAACAGAATATACATTTTTCTCAGCAACACACAGAAGTTTTTCCAAAACAGGCCATATCATAGATTATAAAATCTGCTTAAATAAACAGAAAATAATAGAAATAACCTCCTGAATACTATCAGATACTAGCACAATGAAACTAGAAATCAACAGCAAAGAAACCACAGAAACTACACAAGCACATGAAGATTAAATAATGTATTATTTAATAATTGGTGGATTACAGAAGAAATCAGGGAACAAACTGAAAAGCTGTAGAATCAAACAAATGATGATGGAAGCACAACATACCAAAACCAATGGAACACAACAAAAACAGTTTTAAGAAGGAAGTTTACAGCTTTGAATGCACACTTTAAAATATCAGAGGGATCATAAAATAAATCATATGATGATGCATCTTAAGGTTCTAGAAAAACAAGAACAATCCAAATCCAAAAGTAATGGAAAGAAATTATAAAGATCGGGGCAGCAATTAATGAAATTTTGACTTAAACAATACAAAGGATCAATGAATCAAAGAGTTGGTTCTCTGAAAGGACATACAACATTGTTAAACTGTCTCAGTCATATTCTTGTCACTGGGACACAACACCTGATTCCCACAGTTTATAGGAGGAGAGGTTCATTTTGGCTCATGCTTTCCATTCATAGTTACAAGCTCCAATGCAGAAACAGGATGACAGAGAGTGGTAGGGGAGGGAAAGGTGGTCAATCCTTGGCAACCAGAGAGCAAAGAAAACAGAAAGGAGCAAAGGGATGAATCCACTGATGAGTATAGCAATCCAATGACCCAATCACCTTCCAAATACCCCAACTCTGAACACAGATTTTGGGGATACATTCTAGATCTAAACTGTAACAAGCTATTAGCTGAACCTACCAAAAGAAAGAAAAAAATTCACATCAATGGAATCAGAAATGAAAAAGTGAAGTCACAGTGAACAAGGTTGAAATTCAGAAGATTATAAAAAACTATCTCAAAAACTTATATTCCAATAAATTAAAGAACCCAGAAGAAATGAAGAAATTCCTAGACATGTATGAATTACCAAAATGAACCAAGGAGGGATAAAAACAATGAGTAAACCAATAATAAGCAATAAAATAAAAACCCTACCAACTGAGAAAGCCCAGGACCAATGGACTCACCATAGAATTTCACCAGAACTTCAGGGAAGGTTTAATTCAATACTTCTCTAACTCTTCTATGAAACTGAAAGGAAAGGATCAATGTAAAATTCATTCCTGGAAGCTAACATTACTCTGATACCAAAACCAGAGAAAGACTTAACAAATAAAGAAAATTACAGGCTAATCTCCTTAATGAACATAAATGCAAAAATTCTCAAGATACTGGCAAAAAATGCACCATCATTTAAAAAATCATACATCATGACCAAGTTGCCTTCATCAAGGAGCTACAAAAATGGTGCAACATACACAAGTAAATAAAATGAAAACAGAGATAAAAATGACATGATTATCTCAATAGATGCAGAAAAATTCTTTGACAAAGGCCAATGTCTTTTTAGGATAAAAACCCTGATGAAAATAGGCGTAAAACGGTCTTACCTCAAACTGATAAAAGCCATTATGACAAATGGGGAAAAACTGAAAGTATTTCCCCTAAAATCAAAAACAAAAAAAAGTGTCCACTCTTACCACCCATGCTCCATATAGTACTAAAAACTTTAGCCAGAGAAATCAGGTAAGAGAAAGAAAAAAGGAATCCATGTAGGAAAGGAAGAAGTCAGCCTGCCTTTATTCACAGATGACATGATCTTTACACAGAAGATCAAAAACCTCCACCAGAAAAGTTTTCCTCCTTATAAGTTCATTATATCAGGAATTTGTAAAAGTTCACTGACAATAACTTAGGATAAATTCTCAGAGGTGATACAGTCCATTGCAAAGGGTGTGAATTTCATCTTTCATATAATAGGCAACCACAAACATTTAAGCAAAAGAGCAAGAAATTGCTTTTTGTAAACTGTTTTCACAACATACAGTCCAGGCATTCTGCTACATATCCATATTACTTGTTTAGCCCACATTGAAAATCATTTAGGATAAGTAATCTCAGCTTGATTTTACTGATCAGCAAATGAAGAATTAAAGAGATGAAAAGTATTACCTAACAACATTAAATTACTGAGTTTCAAATCCAAGCTTTTATCCTAGGTTTGTAATGTTCTAACATTACAACAGGTTTCCTGAAAAGGCTATGACTTATTTGTGTTTTGTTTTGTTTTGTTTTATTTTTTGAGGTACACAATAATTGAGATATGTTATTTTTTCTCTTTTAAAATTTATTTTATTGGTACATTTTAGGTATACAATATAATGACATTCATCATTGGAAATTTGCACCTTTTCATAATCCATCTTGATCCTTCATTTTTCCTCATTCCACTATTCTCCTTTCAACCCCTCCATTCCTCCCTATTTACAAAGACACTGTTTCCATGTTTTCATTTCCTCATATTAATTCCATTCCCTTCTTTCCTTTCCTCCACTTCCCTTCCCCTTTGCCCCTTTTCTTCCTATTCCACATTATCTATTTTAGTCCTTATTTACACTTTCAGCTTCTCACTCTAAACTATTCAGTATTTACACGTGTGTCCTATTTATTTCCCTTAAGAGCACTGCCTCAATGTGCATCCATTTAGCTATAAATGTCTCTAATTTCTCATTTTTATGGCTGAGTAGTCCTCCATTTTATAAAAAACACACATTTTCTTTGTCCAGTCTCCAATTGATGGGCAATTGGGTTTCTTCTAAGTTTTAGCTATTGCAAATTATGCTGCTATGAACATGGGTGCACATATATCACCGTGGTATCATTCTTTTAATTCTTTGGGGAAGATACCCAGCAGAGGAATAGCTGGGTCAAATGGGACTTCCAGTCCTAGTTCTTTGATTCTTTGAGGTATCTCCATAGTGATTTCCACAGTGGGTTGCAACAGTCTACATTCTCACCAGCAGTGGAGCAGGGTTCCTCTTTCCCCACAGCCCCATCAGCATTTCTTATTGGTTGATTTCTTGATAGCAGCCATTCTTTCTGGGGTGAGGTGGAATCTCAGTGTTGTTTTCATCTGCATCTCCCAATTGACAAGTGATGCTGAACATTTTTCATATGTTTATTTGCTATTTCTACTTCTTTGTATGAGAAATGTCTGTTCATTTCAGATGCCCATTTTTTGATAGGGTCTTTAAATTTGGGAAGTCTGATTTTTTTTTTAAGTTCTTTATAGATTCTAGATAGTAGACCTTTGTCTGAGGAACAGCAGGTGAAGATTTTTTCCCACATTGTGGGTTGTCTTTTCACACTGTTGGTGGTTTCTCTTGCTGTGCAGAGCTTTTTAGTAAGAAGAGATTCCACTTCTTGATTGTTTGTTCTAGTTCATGGGCAACTGAAGTTTTGTTCATAAAATCTTTTCCTACACCAATGTCTTAAAGAATTCTACCTAACCTCTGATCCATCCAGTTCAGTGTTTCTGTTTTAATATTTAGATCTTTAATCCATTTCAATTTTAGTTTAGTGCATGGTTAGAGATATAGGTCTAGTTTTCATCTTTGGCGAGTTGAAATCAAATTTTTCCAGCACCATTTATTAAAGAGGCTATCTTTCCTCCAGTGAAGGTATTTGGCTCCTTTGTCAGAGATGAGGTAGCTGACTATGCCTGGAGTTGTTTCTCCATCTTCTAATCTGTTCCACTGGCCTTGAGCCTGTTTCTTTGCCAGTGCCATGCTGATTTTGTCACAGTAGCTTTGTAGTATACTTTGAAGATGGGGATTGTAATATCCCCTACCTTGTCTCTGTTGCCTAGAATTGCTTTTGCTATTCTAGGTCTCTTCTTGTTCCGAATAAATGTTTGGATTGTTTTCTCAAGGTCCATGAAGTATGCTGCTGGAATTTCAATTCGGATTGCATTGAATCTATGTAGCAGTTTTGGAAGTATGGCTATTTTCACTATGTTGATTCTTCCTACCCAGGAGCAAGTGATGTCTTTCCATTTTCTGATATCATCTTCAATCTCTCTTTTCAGAGTGCCATAGTTTTCAGAGAAGAGGTCTTTGATTTCTTTTGTTAGGTTGATTCCTAAGTATTTCAGTTATTTGGATGCTACTGTGAAAGGAATTATTTGCCCTATTTCTCTCTCAGTGAGGCTGCTGTTAGTGTACAGGAAAGCTATTGACTTTTGTGTATTGACTTTTTATACAGCTACTTTACAGAATTTGGTTAATAAGTCTAGAAGACTTTTGGTGGAATTCTTGGGGTCTTCTATATAGAGTATCATGTCATCTGCAAATAATGACAATTTGAATTCTTCATTTCCTATCTTTATTCCTTTTATTTATTTCACTTGTCCAATTGCTGTGGCTAGTGTTTCCAAAACTATATTGAACAGGAGTGCTGATAGGGAAATCCTTGCCTTGTTTCTGATTTTAGTGTGAAGGATTTCAGTTTTTGACCATTTAGTATGATATTGGCTGTTGGTTTTTCACAGATGGCTTTTATCAGATTGAGGTAGAGGCCATCTATTCTAATTTTTTGTAGGGTTTTTTATCATAAACGTGATTTGGATTTTGCCAAATGTTTTTTCTGCATTTATTGAGATGATCATATGGTTTTTGTCCTTGGCTCTATTGATATAGTGCATTACATTTACCAATTTGTGTATGTTGAACCATCCCTGCATGCCTGGGATGAATCCCAGTTGGTCAGGGTGTATAATTTTCTTGGTGATCTTCTGCATTTTATTTGCCAGTATCTTATTAAGGATCTTTGTATCTATGTTCATTAGTGAGATTGGTCTATAGTTCTCTTTTTTGGTTGGGTCTTTCTCTGCTTTGGGGATCAAGGTGATGCTTGTTTCCAGGAATGAATTTGGGAGTATTGCTTCCCTTTCAATTTCATTGAAGAGTTAAACAGTTGTGGCAGTAGTTCTTCTCTAAATGTCTTGTAGAATTCAGCAGTGAAGCCATCAGGACCTGGTCTTTTCTTGGTAGGTTTTTAATTATGTTTTCAATTTAATTGATTGATATTGGGTTGTTTAGAATTTTTAGGTCTTCTTTGTTTAACTTTGGTAATTCACACATATCTGGGAATCTGTCCATTTCTTCTGTGTTTTCCATTGTATGAGAGTACATGTTCTCGAAGTAGGTATTGATGATCTTCTGGATTTCTCTGGGTCTGTTGTGACTTCACCTTTTTTGTTCTTCATTGCATGGATTTAAGCCTTTTCTTTCCTTTTTCTGATAAAGTTGGCTAAAGGTTTGTCAATTTAGTTTATTCTTTCAAAGAACCAACTCTTGGCTTCATTGATTTTTTGTATCATTCTCTTAGTCTCCATTACATTGATTCTGCTCTGATCTTTATAATTTCCTGCTTTATATGAGCTTTGAGTTTGTCCTGCCCTTCTTTTTCTAGAAGCTTGAGGTTCAGCATTGGGTTGTTTAATGGGGCTCACTCTGTTTTGCTAATATGAGTATTCACAGCTATGAATTTTCCTCATAAGACTGCTTGTGTCCCATCGATTCCAATATGTTGTATTGGCATTGTCATTTAATTGAAGGAACTGTCTGATTTCTTCTTTAATTTCCTCTGTAACCCACTGGTTATTCAGAAGTGTGTTGTTCAATTTCCAGGTATTTATGAAATTCTTGTGATTTCTTTTGTTATGGATCTCCAATTTCCGCACACTATGGTCTGATAATATACCGGGGATAACTTCAATTCCTTTGCACTTACTTAAACATGTTCTATTAGCAAGTCCGTGGTCTATTTTGGAGAACGACCTGTGTACAAATGAAAAGAATGTGTATTCTGATTTTGTAGGGTGGAACATTGTGCAAACATCTGTTAAGTTTGTTTGTTCAAGAGTTTGATTGAGTTCTAGTATTTCATTGTTTATTTTTTGTCTGGTTAATCTATCTATTTGTGACAGTGGGGTATTGATGTTCTCCACTACTATTGTATTAGTGCTTTTTTATTTTTCATGTCCATTAATTTGGTTTTATATAGTTGGGCACACTAGTGTTTGGTGCATAGATATTTATGATTGTCATCTCTTCCTCTTGGGTTGTTTACTTTACAAGGATATAGTGTCCTTCTTTGTCTCTCTTAATCAGTGTTGGTTTGAAATCAACTTGATCTGCAAAGAGGATAGCTACTCCTGCTTTTTTTCAGGTTCCTGTCTAATGGAGTATTGTTTTCCTCCCTTTAACTTTCATACTATGAATTTCTTTTTGAATTAAGTGTATTTCTTGTATGCACCATATTGTTGGATCGTGCTTCTTGACCCATTCTGCCAGTCTGTTTCTTTTGATTGGTAAATTGAGACCACTAACATTGATGGTTATAACTGATACTTACTGACTTATCATTGTCATGACTTTTTCTTTTTGTTGGATTCTCCTCCTTTGCATTTAATTTCTTGTTGTGCTCAATGGATTCATTCAGCTGGGCTTCTTGGGGTTGTGATCCTTACTGTCTTTTCCTAGGATATTGTCTAAAATTTTTAGAGTGCTGATTTGATATTCACAAAGTTCTTTAGGTGCTTTTTGTCATGAAAGTATCTTATTTCTCTATCAATTTTGAAAGATATTTTTGTAGGGTACATCAATCTGGATTGGAATTTGTTTTCCTTTAGGGCTTGAAATATGTCACTCCAAGCTCTTCTTGCCTTGAGGGTTTGTGTTGAGAAGTCTGCTGTGATTCTGATGGGTTTTCCTTTGTATGTGATTTGTTTCTTTTCTCTCACTGCTTGTAGAATTCTATTCTTCTGTTGGGTTTCTGGTATCTTAACAATTATATGCCAATGTGTAGATTTTTTTTTATCAAGGCTAGTTGGAGTCCTATCTACCTCACTTGTCTCTATGTCAAGTTCTTTTCCCGTGCTTGGGAAGTTTTCTGTCATCACTTCTGTGAACAATTTTTTTCTGTCATCTGCACTCTCTCCTATTTCTTCATTGACTCTGATCAGTCTTATGTTATTCTTCTTTGCATCATCTAGCAGCTGCTGGATTGATTTCTTGTGTTCCCTTACAATTTTAAAGCAATTTTTCTTTTCCTGGTCACTAATTGCAATCTTATCTTCTATATCTGAATTCTGTCCTCAGATTGGCTCTTGGCTTGTTCTGTTGCATAAACTTTCAATGGAGTTTTTAATCTCCTGGAAATCTGTTTTTATCTGTTTTATGGATTCCATTTGTTTCCTATGTTGGGATTCCATCATGTTCCTCAGCTCCTCTGTTTTTTATCTGTGTCCTCTCTAGATTTATTAATCATGTCTTGTACTATGAGCACAATCTCTGCTCTTATCTGAGAAATTATTTCTGATTTTTTTTCCAGAACCTCTTTTGTTGCTAGTTCAGAGAGTCCAGGTGGTTGAGTATCAGATTGTTCCATCTCATTTCCCTTTGGGGTTGCTTTAGGTGATCTGGAAGTCTGGTGTCGAGACTCGTTTATGTGTCTTTTTATTTCAACAGGGGTGGGGGCGGGGGGAGGTGTGCTGCTGGTGGCAGCATGGCTCACCTCCTTGGTGCAGGGGGCAGCTCTCTTATTTGTGTTTTTAAAACACAAGATTTAGTGTGAATCATCTTTATTGAAAAAAGACATAAAAAAGTAAAGCCAACTATAAAGTAGTTTTGCAGTCCCACAGGAAAGCAACAGGGATTGAACTAAAGAGGTAATTAAGGCAGTGGGATGGAGAGTATACACAGAAAATACCTTCAGTACAATTTATGTAATGAATAATTAAAGAAGACCAAGGAAAAATCTGAGGCCATTCTGGACCCTCTCCCCTCCCAATTATAGGAAGCCCCTTGGATGTTACACATTGTCACTGAGATCCTTCAATTACAAATGGGCATTAAACAACTTGGAAATAGAAGATGGGAGCACAGGAAGAAGACTAAGCCACATAATTTTAAGAAGGTCCACATGCATAATAAATTATGTAATATTTTCAACAGACAATAACTTATCCCCCCCCCCCACTAACCTCCATAGGAACAATTCCACAAGTTTCTCTCAAAGCTCACTTTTATTTTGGACAAAAGCTGAGGCTTGCAATCCATGCTCTAGGCTAAATGCAACCAAGGGCCAAAGGACTCAACCAATTCGTGGCAAGTAATAGCTTTAAGGTCAAAAGCATCTTTTAAAGAGAGAAAACAAAAGTGTAGTTTAAAAATCATGCCAAGGGACAGGCAAAAGAGTGTGAAAGACAAGCCACCAACTAAGACAACAGGGAGAACAGTGATGAGAACAATGGCAGGGCAAGAATTCTTCCTTTTGTGAAGGGCCTAGCCATTAACTTGACAGTGGGTCTACGTTGGATCCATACAATTGGTGGAATGTTCTAGTGTACACTTCTTGTTGACAGAGACAAAAAAGAACTGATGTATCCAGTCATTCTTTCAGGATATTCTTTAATTCAATCATTCTTAGTTTAACTCCTCAAAATAGGTGAAGATTTTCTTAATCATCTCTTTTTGGATAGAGTAAAAGAGCTAGAAATATCTTAAGGTCCACATATTTTCCTAACTTCCAAAACTAACAATTGTTGTTATTTTAGTGAAACATAATAAGTGAAATATTCAGTGAGCTGCATTTATATTAGTAAGATTAATACATTAGTATTTGTTTCATTTTTTACACTCTGTACAAAATTCTCAACTTCAATTAGCCATAAAAATAAATTGTACATAGTCTGGCATTTTCTGTTAATCTGTTTATTAATTCAGGGTTTACCAATAACATACTACATGTGAACAAGTAATATACCATGATCCCATATTAGGAATTTAATGAGACATTTCCTAGAATGCATATTTTCATAATTTGAACTAGGCAAATTACACTTCATGTTATCTATGTATCAAGAAACAAAAATATTCTTTGCTCACAATTTCTTAATACATATTTGAAATTACTAGGTTCAACTATGTACTTTTAAAAGAGTATAGATAATTTTCTAGAGTATGGTCTACAAAATATCTACTAATTGGTGAATTATTATGTTTACTAATAATAACATATAAATATGTGCCATAAGTTATGCTTGGAACTAAAAACACTGAAATGATTAAAATGTAGCCATCAACTTTTGAAAGAGTCACTGTGTTCTCAGAGAGAAAGGTAAAAATGAGCTTCAGTAAAACAGAACTGTGAGCGGTGTAGAAGAGAGACAATGTGATCTAGCTAGTGGCTCTCCCCAGGTTCCTAGAGAAAAATCAAAGGTGTAGGGTTGGGGGGCAAAAGGCTCAGAACCCCTCCAGGAAGTCCCAGAGCTATTTTTCTTTTTAAAATTAAGCTTATCTATACAATTTAGATATACATAATGATCATATTCATCATATGGAATTTGTACCTGTACATGATATATCTTATTTTTCCCAGTCCCCTCCCCTCACTTCAACCCCTCTTTCCCTCATTATTTAAAAAAATCTTTGTTTCTATTTTATCTTTCTTCACTCATTTTTTCTCTTTTCTCCTCCCCCCCTCCCTAGTGTCCCTTCCCATTTGAATTTTTTCTTCATATTTCACATTATCTATTATACATTTTGGTTCTTTTTTACATTTTCAGTTTCTCACACCAAAGAAACAATGGAATATTTACACGTGTGGTGATAATGGACATTCTTGTCTTGTTCTGATTTTGGAGCTTTCAGTGTTTGACTATTTAGTATGATGCTGGCTGTTGGTTTGTCATAGATGGCCTTTATCAGATTGACATAAAGAGCATCTATTTCAATTTTCTGCAGAGTCTTTATCATGAATGGGTGTTCGATTTTGTCAAATGCTTTTGCTTCATTTACTGTAATGATCATGTGGTTTTTGTCCTTGGCTCTGTTGATGTGGTGTATACATTTATTGATTTTCAAGTGTTGAACCATCCCTTCATCCCTGGGATGAATTAACCTTGGTCATGGTATAGAATCTTCTTGATGACTTGTTGCATTCTGTTTGCCACTATCTTATTGAGGATTTTTCTGTCTATGTTCCTTAGGGAGATTGGCCTGTAGTCCTCTTCTTTGATTGGGTCCTTCTCTTTACTTCCAGTAAACACTTTCCTAACTTCTTTCTTTTACCCACAATTTCATTCTTTGACTTTGTAAGACTATTAGTTTAGTTTGTACAAAATTAACAATTTTATATTTGGAGATCCCACCAAGACCAATAGGAGATAATTCTCTGAATGAGGAATTTTTCTTTTTCCTTTTATTTCTCCATTTTCTATATGCTTTTATTAATTGTGATTACACTGAAGAGGTAAGAGGTAGGTGAGATTTGTGCTCTTTGTTTTTATATTGGAAAGCCTTAATGTCTCTTCTATCATCTCCCAGGTGATATAATAGATTCTATCTAGCAATATATAGCTCTTATCTCTTTCTCCCTTCTGTCTCCTACTGGTTATAAGTCTACAGTGTGACCAACAAAAAAACTCAGGGTAGTTTAAAATATTGCTCAAAAATACTGTTGTGACTTACATTTTTAAAAAGTGCTAATTGATGACCCTGAAGGAAAGTTCTAACTGATTAGTCTATTTATAATTATAAACATAAAACTATAAAGTTATTATAATTCAGCATGGCCAGTGCATCTAATAGTGCACTCTGATTAAATGTAATTATTTCACTTATCCAGTATGTTATCTTGTTTGTTCATCTGCCTGCTAATCTCTTTTAATAACTAGATAAAGAAACTGTAGCTGTTTCATTAATTTTTTTTGTACCAGGCATCAAACTCAGGACCTTGCACTTGCAAGGCAGGTGTGGTGCCACTGAGGTAAATCCCTGGCTCACTAAAATTTTTTTGAGCTCATATTAATTCCATGTTTCCTTTTCATTTTTGCTTTTGTAAATTTCTGGCTCGTTTAAGACTTGCTATAGAAAATTATTGTATAGGTTTTCAGATTAGCCAAACTCATTTAATCATTAGTAAAAATCTGCTAGTCTCATGGCTTACATAAAACTTGCAAATAAAGTTTGGTAATATAAGGAGTTCTGTATGATTAGATTAATAGGTGTGTTTTTGTGTGTTAGCTTTCAGAAATACTGTATGCTCTACTTAAGTTGGTGTATAGTTAAATGGTCACTCACAGTATTAGCCCAAACCTTTATTGTTTACTTGGCTTAAGAGTAAGCTATTTTAAATTGCTTGGTAAGAGTAAAGATGTCTTTAAAATTGGTGACATGTTGGCATCCAGGCTGTCAACCAATCAAGATGACATTTATCTTTTAAAAAATTGGTTTTATAAACACAATGCCCATAGTTTTCTGCGTACAATAAAGTCTTAGTGACTTTTCTCATTGCTAAGACAGAATGACCAATATCCAGTTAAAGGAGGAAATGTTTATTTTGGCTCAGTTTGAAAAGGTTTCAATCCATAGTCAGCTGGCTCCAAGGCAGGATGGCCTGGCAGAGGGGAATGCCAGAGAAGAAACAGTTGATGGCATGGCAGGTAGAAGGCCACAAGCAATGAATACTAGCAGTACCAAAAGCAACAGCCTCTCCTTTTTATCTCTTCCAGGCTACCTGCCTTTTGGGTAGTGCTACCCACACTTAGGGTGGGACACTCTTAATCCCAACATCATGCCCTTCATCCCAGTATTACACACCCTAGATCCAGCCACTTCAAAAAAGCCCCACCTATGACCACATGAGGCTTTGGGGGGACATCTAAATATAAGCCATAGCATTCTGCCCCTGGGCCCCAAAAGATTCATGCACATCCCTTTATGCAATAGGCACCTAGTCCATCTCTAAGAGTTGTCAAGGTCCCAACAGTTTCAGCATTGTTAAAAAGTCCAAGACCAAATTCTCCTCTGAGATTTAAGGCAAACTTTCCCTTCAAACTCTCTGTACAAATGAAAAAAAAGTTAAACACTTCCAACATACAATGACATAAGACAAACATTCCCATTCCAAATTGGGGGATAGAAAGGAATGGTACCAAAGCAAGTCAAAATCCAGCAGGCCAAATATTAAGCCCCATAGTTCCATGTCCAGCATCCCAGGTAGACTGTGGCAAGATGTGAACGCCAAAGAGCTTGAGTGGCTCTGCCGCTATTGTACTGCAGACAGTTGCAGCTCCTACAACTTCTCTCTTGTGGTGGCTTTGCTTATTTCTTGCAGCTCTCCTCAGATAATTTACATTCCTGGTCAAATCTTCTGGGGTCTCCACTGCACCTTTACTTTCCAGTCAATGTACTTGATATGCAGGTAAGATTATGATAGTTAAACTTACTACCCCCACTTCAATACTAGTGTAACTGATCTTCTAGGTGTTCAACAACTGAAGCCTGGTGATCAAAGCTAAAAAAGATAACTAGGATAACAAGACAGCCAATATTGTGGCCCTTGTCCTCCAAAGTCAATCAGGACCCAGGGAATGATGGGACCCCTGTAAAAGGATCCTACAACTCTAGTGAGTCACTCAACTCCCTGAGCAGGGAAATTCTCAGATCTCAGAACCCAAGAGTCAAGTAATATACATTTTGCTAAAAGAAGGGTTCCTAAAGAAAGAAACATGTCCCATGCTTCCAAGAGAAGGCATATGGTCAAGTAACACTGTGACCCATCCTGGCAATGACACTGTTAGTGCAAAAGACTATATAAGAGTTAAGAGGATCTGCACGGGGCCTCAAAAGTAATCTTGGAGGCATGTTAACTGATCTTCTTTACATATATACAGGGAGAGATTAATTTTGATTAACAGAGGTCTCATTTAGATGTGATCTTAAACACCCAGCAGAAAAGTATAACCAAAAAGATATACATACAGAGAAAGTAATAATAATGTCTAACAAAAAGCTGGGATACATATAAAAAGGAGGTCTCCAAATACTACACTATCCCTTTCTGGGAGTCTCCTGCTATTCCCATATCTTGAGAAGCCACAGTGCAGCTATAGAGGTAGAGCAAGGGTCTTTAAATTCCTTAGTATAAATAGGCCTTCAAAACTGCAAAGCCCTTGATCTTCTCATGCTTGAAACCATAGGAACTTGCACACTTAAAAATGAAAATTCTTGTTTTTGGATAAGTAATTCACATTAGGTGGAGGAAGACCTTAAAACCATAAAAAGAAATATCAGATTTATAGATAATCCCCGTGAATAGTCAGTTCTAGGACCCAACTGGTTACAATCTCTATTCCAATTTCTTATGGTGTCTGAACTTGGCTCCTTCCCTTAATCATCCCAACTTGTCTTTTCATTCCAATTCTTATGGTTGAGCTTTACATTTTTAATCTTTTGGTAAAATTTGTGCTTGTTTTTTGCCTAAAGGCTGTCAAACTCCAAACTGTTATGCAGATAAAGCCAATGATGAATGTGCTAAATTCCTTTTACTGGGGTTCACTAGATCATCCCTCTGAATAAAGTCCATAACTGTTGAACCCCAGAATAACTCCTATTGAAGATGGCTTAGATTAGCTCTCTGTAAAAAATCCTTGATGATCTCTTTAAGCAGAAAGAAATAATATCTTGATTCAGCCTTTGTCCTTTCTTCCCTAAAGGCAGTTAGGGATACTTCCTCAGAGAGGGGAATATTAAAAAAATAGTTTAGTTAGCTCCAGCCCTGCCCTACGAAAAGCAGTCATAGCCCCTCCTAATTAAATTCTGAGTTTTGAGAAATTTAAAATGAGAAATAACTGATTTTTTCTTAAAATCCAAGTTTCCTTAAATCCTACATGCTGAGTAACCTGATTAGAGAGGCTGAATTCCAATTCATCATTTTAAATCCACACAGTCACCTGTAATAGGTGGTCAATAAACAACTGAGCAATTCCATGATTTACTAATCCATAAGAAGCTCCATTGTTGGTGGGAGAGCAGACTGGTGCAACCACTATGGAAATCAGTATGGAGATACCTCAAAGAACTAGGGTTAGAGGTCCCATTTGACCCAGTTATTCCCCTGGTGGGTATCTTCCCAAAAGAACTAAAAGAATCATACCACAGCGATATATGTCCACTCATGTTTATAGAGGCACAGTTCATAATAGCTAAAGCTTGGAAACAGCCCAAGTGCCCATCCACTGGAAACTGGATAAAGAAGACGTGGTTTTTTTAATAAAATGGAGTACTACTCAGCCATAAAGAACGAGAAACTAGAGACATTTATAGTTAAATGGATGCATATTGAGGCCATACTCTTAAGTGAAATAAATAGGACACACATGTGTAAATACCAAATAGTTTCTCTAGTGTGAGAAACTGAAAGTGTAAATAAGAGTTAAAATGATTAAAATGAATAATTGATAATTTGAAATAGGAAGCAAAGGTCCAAAGGGATAGGGGAAGTAGGAGGGGAAGGGGAAAGGAAAGAAGGGAAAGGAAAAATTATGAGAAAAGAAAAAAATGGAAACAAAGTCTTTGTAAATAGGGATGGGTGGAGGGGGTGAAGGGTGCACAGGGAATGGGGAAAAAATAAGAACCAAGATACATCATGTACAGGTACAAGCACCCAATGATAAATGTAAACATATTGTATACCTAAAATGTACCAATAAAAGAATTTAAGAAAAAAAAAAAAAAAAAGAAGCCCTGAACTAAGGGCCACATGGCCACCCACTCAGGACTCCTTTTAGAAATCTGTCCTGAGCAAAGAATTGGTCAAGAAAAGTGCAAACAGTATCAAAATTGTTTTAAAGGTAGGAAAAGAAAGGCTTTGTAGAGCCAGAGTGGGTCAAATAAAAGAAGGAAAAGAAATACTCCCTAAAGGAAAATGAGCCAAAACAGGAGCACCCGAGGCAAGGCTTTATTGGGAAGGAGCTGCCAGGCTACCTCAAAGAATGGTGAGAGGGAGAAGACTAACTGTGGTGAGGTTTATATAGGGCAGTGCAGTGGGGAGAGTATCCTGAGTTGAGCAACAAGATGCCAGGTGATTGGAAGGGGAGGATCACGTGGATAGCAGGGTGGAGCAACCAGTTAGGTTTTGCTTCTCCAGAGGGGGTAGGTTTCACTATTCTGAAGTGGCTCATTTCCGTAATCAGGAACCATTTTAGGAATAGGAGCCATTTTAGAATGTAGGACCACTGGACCCCTTTTGTCTGGTAGAGAACTCTATCACTCCCTGCAGCATGAGAGTGGGTATTAGTATGGTTTGTGTTTAGATGTCCCCCAAAGCCTCATGCAGATGAAGTGAGACTTTCTTTCTCAGATGTAGCTGAATCTGGAATGTGTGAAGCTGGGGTTAAGGATATGTGATTACTAAACCACTACATGTGAGTGATTAGTTTGGCACCACCCTAATCCCAGTAGTCTGAATAAGATAAAAGGGGCAGAAAGATGCTGTTAAACTCCCTTGTTACATTTGCTACCTTGTGTGCACCATGTTGTTTCTGCTCTGCCATGACTGTTTGTCATCCCTTCCTTGGAGTCGCCGATTGTGGACTAAAACTGCTATGAACTGTAAGCCAGATAAACTCCTTCCCCTCCAAGTTAGAGTGTCAGGTAGTTTGTCTCAGCACTGAGAGAAAAGAAACTAACACAGAAATTTGGTACCAGAGAAGTAGGGCTATTGCTGTGACATTACCTGGCTTTGTGGCTTTGGAACTGGCTTGTGGGAAGGGGAAGAGTTAGGAAAGATTCAGAGATGTTGGCTACAGAAGTAGCACTTGAATGCCTTAGGTTATTTTGTATGGAAGATTCTGGTCAAAGCTCAGAAGACCAGAAAGCCAGTAAAGACCAGGCTCAGGAGGTTTCTGCTGGGAAGAAGGACTGCATTGGCGGCTGGCCTCCAGAAGATTTGTGTTATGGCTTGACAGAAAGTTTGTCTGGATTTTCCTCACATTCAGAGACTTTGCTGAAAGAGTCAGAGCTGCCAGCTGAAAAAGCAGAGCTGGAACACCTTAGGCTATTCTGTGTGGAAGTCTAGTCAGAGCTCAGAGAAAGCTTGTAAAGACAAAGCTAGGGAGGTTTCTACTGGGAAACTGATTATGGACTGAAACCTCTATGAACTCTAAGCCAAATGAACCCCTTCCCTTTTAACTTTGGGTATTGGGTATTTTGTCTCAGCAATGAAAGTAAAGTCACTAACACAACCCATGATGCCATTTTTGTGAGTGGTAAATAAAACCTAAGATTTGGGGATTATTTGTTAAAGTAACAGGGGAGTTTTATCCTGATGAATTAAAAGACACTGACATAAATTAAGTTTCCTTTCAAAACTTTATATTTCATCTCTAAAGATATATGAAATCATTCTGGAAGAAACAGAGCAACTGCTCCATCACAATGCAGGCTTACTCGGGTCCCATGTTAGGCAGAGGTTATCTCCATAACCTTGTGATGTTCTTTGAGATATAGCAGCCTGGGAAACAGAATGTAGGCTGCGGATGAGAAATATATGTGAAAAGTTTATTTCAGATATAACTGAATAGAAAAATGCCATACACAACAGGAAAAGAAGAGGTAAGGATTTAGAAGCAGGAAAAGAATAAATGATGAAAAAATTTTGCAAGTGATAAAAATCTAACTGAAAGCAAGCTGGCCACACAACATGTATTGTCCATTCACTTTTTAAAATACATTTAGAGGTACATATAGAGCTATATAAACCTAGCTAATATAAGTACTTTGAGGTGAAAACTGGACACTTCTTAAGTATAAGTCAGAATTCCAAGTAAATGTAATTATGCCTGGAAAGCATACCTGTGGTTAACTTGGGATTCAGACAGAGGGTATGAGTTCAGTATATACCAGGAAAACAGGAGTTATGGACTCATTAGGGCCAATTTCCCAGGCAGATCAAATAACTAACCTATGAAATAATTTATCCTATGAGAAGAGAGTTTTGTGGTGCACAAAAATGGTCTAAAAACAGATGGACAGAGCTGGTAGAAAGGGACTGCTTTAAGTACAGCTAGTGTCTAAGTTCATATTGTCCTTTAGTACAGCTCCAGAATCTGAGGAAGAGGAAAGAAGAAGAAGAAAGTGATAAATAAAAAATTCCCTGAACATTTTATAATCCTTTGAGCACACACAGGAACAATGTATTGCTCAAGTGATTGTGAAGCAGTCTTCTGACTTGGAGTCAGAACTATAGCACTGACCAGATACTAAATTGAAAATCAAACCACTCTATATCTGGAAAAGAGAAGAACTGGAAGAGGTATTTTGCCTAGTAGGTATCAGCAACACTGCTAGCAAACATTTATAGAAGCCTAATTCCTTATGGAGATGTGGTGGTGTTGGATGGGATCTTGTGGAATAATGTTCTTCTTGCCCAGATTCTGATTATTTGAAAAATAAAAGAAAAAAGTTAAAGTGATGGACAAAATATTACTGATACAGTAGGTCTGAGGATATTGTATCAAGAGTCAAAAAGCTTGGTAATGTAGCACAGAATCGGAGCAACTTACTATTTATCATCAAGTAATGTTGGACTGGAGCAGGGTTCTCCTTTTGAGGAGCCTGCCTGTTTGGAAAAGCAAAGGGAAGTCATACTGCGCAGAAGCTCCTTCCAAAGATGAAGAAGGGGCAAGGGCAGCTGGCCAAGGCTGAAATGAACCCACAGTGAGTGAGAGAAGGGAAGATGAGTGCCTCGGTGTGCAGCCTCGGCATCAAATGGAGTAAAGGTGTTGGGGGAGAATGCCACCCCACTGACCTTCTTTGATAAATTTTCCCCAGAAAGTCTTCCAGAGCTCTACAAGGAATCCTAAGCTTAAAGAAGTCTGTCTGTCTGTCTCTTTTTGTGGGAAGTGGGTATACTACATGGCAGAACTTCTGACAGCTTGTCAGAAATTACAGAGCAGGATATAGAAGGCAAGACAATTAAATGCAAAAGAAACTACTATGTCCTTGGTGGCTTTCTTACTTCACTATGTCAAGTCTTCTAAAGCTGTCATATATCTGAATTTTTCCACATGCAGGATTACAGGTTTATTTAATTTTTATTACAATGTAGATCAAATATTCTCCTAGTTATAATCAATAACTATTTAAGTGATATACCAGCCCATTTTGTCTTTAGCCTTTATAGATAATGGTAAAATCTCCTTGTCTGAGATCTAATACAGATACGTAATTTCCACATACATATTCTTTTATGTTGCTCCTATGGTTCCTTTTGATAAAGATTGTCTAAAAAGAACTAGATTGAATCTAGCCCTTAGAGTCTTCTCCTTTTACCAAGCATCTATATACATCAATTTTTAATTGACCTATTGAGTTGGTTCTTCTTTCAGCTTCTAATTCAGCTTCTGCAGTTGCTCATAGTGGTCTCTGTTACTGTTGGGTTATAATTTGAGTATCTGTGCTTTCTGTTATTTGATCAATTTCTTATTATTAACTTACACATGATTCTAACATGAATGACCTGGCCCTAGTTTCCTTATTACTGAACTTCATCTGGAAAATTAGATTACACTGTAGTCCTTAACTGTAGCTGTATTTATCAGGGAGCTAATCCTTAGAAGGATTTTTTTAGCAGTGAAGAAAAATAAGATATAAGGAAAAATGATGAGAAAATTAAAAGACAATTATTTGATATGATATTATATTATGTATCTTGGCCTCATTAGAATCACATTCTAGTTTAATTGAACCACGGATAAAATATTTTTGAAAGGCTGACTGAATAAAATAGATAAGCCATAGAAGCATTTTAACCCTAAGAGAATTTGATAGAAATTTTGACAATATATTCCTCATTTAGGAAATTAGTTGAAAACTCACTTTTGGCTCTCAGGACGTTAACATCTAGTGGTATTCAAAATTTCTGTACCACATTGTACAATTTGGTGACTTTCCCAGGGCTTAAAAGTACAAGTGCACTTTTAGGTTTGTCAGGAAAAAAAAAAAGAAAATAGAAAGCACAAAGGACAAATTAAGAGATGTTTTGTTTTTGTGTCCTGAATCTGTGTAAATGTCTTGTCAAAAACTGTTAGTCCTAATATTCTAACATAGCATACATTGTAATTCTTCATATTAACCAGTACTTTCATATATTTTGCACTGATATTTGAGTAGGAGTCAGTAGAACTTTTCTCCTAATTACTGAGGTGGGGATGGCATTTCCAGATTGCTTTCTTACCATATCCTTATTTTTTCCAACCGCAACATTTGCGTGGACCCAGTGTACAAACTGCATTACTTATTTAGCTCTGTAGCACGTTTAGCTTGTTGCATTTGAACTCAAAAAGTACACACACACACATTTTTAGATGTGGATATTAAAGGACCCTAGTTAGCAAGACAGACTCCATATTGCTGCTGAATGACCCACTTGCCTGCCCTTTAGATGAACTCAAAAGGAGGAAGCTTAGAAACCTCCTCCCCTTAGAGAGTCTCTTAGAAACAACAATTAATCAACTATTGTTTTACAAATGTTCTAACAGCAGGACGTTCCGCTTCTGTACCTTTTGCTTGCTTTACTAGTTCTATCCCATAGGGGGCCTAGAAACTGCTGGCCTCAAAGGTATATCAAATATGTTAATCTCCCCCCAGTCAAGGCTCCAGTCCGATGCTTGGCTCGGGTCCAGACCAGTAATAAACTCCTGTGTGGATTTAATATCAGTCTCTGGTCGGTTCTCTCTCACTGGGTGTAACAGATATAATTAAAGATGCTTGTTTTAATTTCTAATGACTACACGATTTGTCTTCTAACTGCAGAATATTTCAGGTACTTTTGTGATTACCCATATTTATTTACAATGGAGATCAGAAAAATTACAGAGTGGCTTGATTTTTTTTCTTTTTTACTTCAGTAGATTTCTGTTGTTTCAATTGTTCTGAGGGTACATACATTAACTCTTTACAGATAGATAATGCATTTCAATCAGTTGCATGAATTTTGGAAACTATAATTAAAATTAATTAGTTTATAAATAGCAAAGTTGAGTTTCTGTTAAGATGAATTTTTATGAATTATTATATACTACAAACATATACTAACAAAATAAACACTTAAAAAAGGAAAATCTAAAAGTGTGGATGCCAACATTCTGAAAAACACACATAATAACAATAGCAAACTATGTGGTGAGCATCTAAGATATTTAGATGCATTAATGTATTTAATTTCTCCCAAATAAGTACTTGACTCCATTTTATAGATTGGGAAACTGAAAGACAATGAGTAAGCTGCTCCAGGTCAAGCAGCTAACACTTGCCAGATCCAGTGTCTAAGTCCAAAGAGTCCAGATTAGAGCGTGTGTGCTTCGGCACGAGATACTACTGCTTCTCGGCAGGCGGCTGACAGGAGGTGGAGAGGAGGGTGACCTGGGCAGGCAATGAGCCCGGATGTGAACGGAAGTAAGGGCAGAGGTAAGCTTTAGAGCAAGCACGGCTCCTTCCGGGATTCGGAACCTCAATGCTGAAATGTCAGGAGAGGGTTTTAATAAGGTTTTGTGTATGTTTGCTTTTGTAAAAGATAGGATACAGGTCCTTCAACCGCTCAGGATCGAGTGATCTGGGGTTGCAAAATTCGGATTTTATAAACTATGATTTTGGATCCATATAATACACCAAACACTAGTCTGCATGCTGACGAAAGGGACAAAGCCTCTGCCCTTACGGGACTTGTAACACAATGGGAGTGGAGAAACAGGAAAAAATGCACATAAATTGATACAATAAATTAGATAGCCGTAAGTCTTAAAAATACAATAAAAAATGAGAAATGAAGGAAAAGTGGAAAGAAAGCCTTTGTAAATAAGGAGGGGAAGAAGGGTTGAAGCGAGGATAGGGGAACCAGAAAAAGAAGACTCAAGATATATCGTGTCCAGGTACAAATTCCCCGTGATGAGTGTGGTCATTATGTGTACCTAAAATGTATCAATAAACTTAATCACTTAAAAAAGTATAAGAAAACCATTAAAGTAGAAAACTATTTGAAAAATTAGATACACAGGCAACACCTATAAATAATCAAAATACATAAAATTAAAAGTAAAGTAGAAAGTTGGAAATAATCAAAAGTCATCCAGATTTAGGGTCAAGAGTACTTACTTTCTTGGAGTTTCTAAAACTTGGCAGATTTTAAAGATTTCATTGACCTCACCTGTTCCTGGGAAAAGCGGTCTTAATGATACAGTTCCACCAGTACGCTCCCCACGGCGCACACGTCAATGGGAGAACTGTATCCCGGAGGTCTTAACAAGTCTTCAAGCGCATTGTACCTATAAAAATCACCAATAAGACCCCCCAAAAAGGCTATGTTGAGTGAAACGTCACAGGTGGATGAATTCACGCCTGAATATGCTGTTAGGAGCTGGGGCCTAGTCGGAGGTGGTCCCTAGAGGGTGACCTAGAAGGGTACGTTCTTTTCCCCAGCTCCTCTCTTCCCTTGCTGCTTCCTGGTTGCCATGGGACGAGCAACTTTCCTCCGCCCTTCTACCTTGCTGCTTCTGCCTTGGAGCCAGCCAGCCATGGACTAAAACCATGAACCAAATTAAACTTCTCTTTCTTAAAAGAACAATAAACAATTGCAATTGATGCTGTAATAGTTTTATATAATAGTGACTGAGTGGCATTTTCGTCTTGAGTGATCTGGTAGGTCTTCCATAATAAAATGATACTGAAGTTATGAAGCAGCCTTGTGAAGAAGACGGGAGAACAGTCTAAGGGAAACAAGGAAATAAAATGCCCTCAGGTGGTTTAAAAGGAAGTCTCTTGGTTGTCACACATTCTCACTCAACACAACTCCTTCACTTCTGGTCACTAAAATTTGTGTGGATATTTCTCCCCACCAAAAACCAATCCATCCTCCAGTGCTATCAACTGGTTTGTCTATAATTCAATTCAATTCTGATATCATCTACTGGAGACTGCCTCATATCCCCAGGAGTAAAGGGTAAAGGCTTAGCCCCAAGAGTGCTCCTCATTTTAGATGACAGTGGTAAGCCTCACGTTTTACCTGAGCACCTGACTATAAATTGAGGGTCCTGATAACCCTGTCTTAAGGTTTAATTAATTTACAAAGAGAGTTAACAGACCCATGGGAAACATTTTACTTATATTTAGTGGTTGGTTGGTTGATTGATGGGTTGATTATACTGAGGATTAGACCCAGGGAATTCTGAGCTACAACCTCAGCCTATTTATTTATTTGTAATTTGAGACAAGTTTTTGATTGAACTTGACAATTCTCCTGCCTCCACCTCCCAGGTAGGTAGGATTATAGGCATGCGCCACCATGCCCAGCCACTGAGTGGTTTATTACAAAGGATAAAGGATTAAGCAAAGAGCAAGAGGAAAGAGATTCATAGGGCAAGGTATGTGGTAAAGGGCATAGAGTTTTCATGCCTTCTCTAAGGGTGCAGCCTTCCAAGAGCCTCCATTTATTCACCAACATGGAACTCTACCCTTTAAAACTTTATTTAAATTTTTTATATCAGGGCATCAATACACAGGCACAATGGATTCCATCTCTGATGTTGGTGGTCTGTTCAATCTTCAGTCTTTCCTCCTTACCGCTTGGAGCAACGGTGGGGACTGAAAATTTCAATCCTATAATCATTCCCTGGTCTTTCAGTGAGGTACAGAATTGCAACGTACAGAATCATGCTTAAAATTGTTTGCAGAAAGTGAATCTCATGTTATAGTAGAATAAAAGCTTTCATACACACACAGAAGGAAAGACTCTATGAGATAAGAGATTAAAAGCACACAGTGATAATAAAAAACCAAGGTAAAAAGAGTGAAAGAGGTTAGCATATTTTAACAGCAGGGAATGATATGATATTATAAGGGAAAAAAAAGAATGAAAGTATAGACACATAGGTAGGACAGCTAGGAGTTCAAATTAATGACAAAAAATGAAAAGTCTTCTGACAGGAAATAGGAAAAAAATGTATAAAGTAGAGTAAAAGGATCTTCCAATTATAACTTTAAGTTTTGATGCCCCCAATTTGCTATATTTTAAGAATGCCAGAGTATCTATGTTGCAATATTTAAAAATTTTTCTTAAATTTGGAATTGGGGCTTTTTCACTTTGCCAGCAATTTTAAGGCATGCTCTTAGGAAATCAGTACCTCATTTATGCAAATGGATCCAATTTGTTTGGTTTAAAACATTAGAGTTCTTTGCAATCAGTAGTATCCTTAACAGCTGTGCTGTGCCACTGCTAGCTGAGCAGTTTTTTTGCTCTTTAGCCTTCAGCATCTCTGGAATCAATAACTCAATAGTTATTCCACTCCTACCCTTTGCCCTCCGGGTCTGTTAAATGCATACTATAAGAATACAAATATTAACCTGGAACATTAAAAATAAATTTCAGAGGTCCATCTTAAGAGCAGATGGTAAGGTCTAAAATAAAAGTCAGATATTCTACCTCTCATCTCTGTCTCTATCTCTTCAACAATAGAGTTATGAGAAACTTTCTTATTTGTCAAAATGATATAAAGTTTCATAGGAACAATGATTTTGTGAACTTAGAACTCTGAAGCTAAAATGTTAAAACAGTGATTTCATAGGTTTAATAGTTTTTAATGTATTTCAACAATATTTGATAAGATTTTGTTATTTTGAATGGAAAGCCGCACCGCGAGGAGAAGTGACCTAAAATAGATGCACAGATAATAGTACAAAGGTCAGATTATAATAGGGACTGACCAGGGGTATGAGGGAGTCAGGGGCCGGAGAACTCACAATTCCCTAGAAATGTCAGGGCACCTAACGGAGCATACCTCATTTAAGAATTGTTTAGAAGAATGGATGGAGTTTGAAGTCAGAGACAAGGATATTACCATTCTCTTCCAACTACTCATCCTATTTTATACGTGACTGCATGCTTTACTGATTTCTTTCTGCATTTTAACTTTCTTTAAAACTGTCTGCTACATGACCTCCATTGAGTTTATCACGCTAAATGAATCACCATTTCTTTCATAAGCCAAACTTTTTTTTAAAACTCACTGGCTCTATTCATACTATTTCGTTTGGTTGTTTCTCATTTCATCCCTTACCTTAAGCAGGTTGTAAATGAGTCTAGAAGGTTTAGTGAATTTTCAGTGTGTTCCTCGGCCCCACTATGCATTAGTGTGTTATCACACAGGTATGTATGTCTAATCTCTTTGCATGCTCTTTGATTATTGATTCTCATACTGTGCAACTTTCATTATGAACTTATTTCCCCAAGGACATTATGAGGTTCCTAACTATAGGCAGGGGCAGAGTGAAACAGTCTTTTTGTTCCCTCTGCCCAGGCTGCCAGGTAGTTAGTATTTCTGGGTCTGAATGCACCCCGCAGAAATCAGTTCCTGAAGGAAAGAATCCTAGGGGCAGACAGAACTACAGGTTGTACAGCAGCCATCCTGTGAGCAGCAGCGGATACTGAAGAGCTCGCTCTAGGCTCTTGGTCTCCTTTGCAGTCTGACTGTGTGAGCCACTACCAGGAGCACTCTTGAAGGTAAGGTTTGCACCCTGGGATTCACATGTTGCCCGGAGGAGCGCCGCCGGCAGTAACAGCGACCTACCTGGGTTGCAGCGGGCTTTCCTACGCATCTGAATGCTTATCTTCAGTGGAGGCTTAAGGTGGCCCTGCATTCGCGCCTGGAGATCAGGGAAACACCTCTCCTCTTTCAGAATGTGGTGGGGGGAGGGACTTTCCTGGGGCTGGGAGCGGGGATTCCCTTTCCTGGAAGGTGCATGTTTTCCTCCCGCCCACCCGAGCTGAAGGCAACCAAAGCACAGGAGCTCCGGGCACCTCACAACAGTCCCCGCGCCCCGCACCCGCTTTTCCAGAGAAGGGTCTGGAACCCCTGAATCCGCTAATGAGCTCGCCCCCATTGGCTGTCCCCAAGGCACCCCCATGCCGTCACTCGTATGCTAATGAAGGCGAGGCTCATTGGCTGGGCCTCGGGCGACAGCTCGGGAGGGCCTGTGTGCGGGGAGCGGGCTTGGGCGAGCCGGGGCCGGAGCCCCCGGAGCGCCTCCGCCGGCCTGGGCTGCGTCCCTGCGCGCGGAGGACGTCCTGGAGGGGGCGTCTTTCCGCGGGCGGTTAGGACGGCGCCTCACGTCGTGCGCCGCTGCCCCTCGCCCCTCTTCCTGGGCCCCGCGCATTTGGTTCCGCTCCGGGGCGAAGTAACTTTTGCCTTCCCGCCTCCCCCGTCCTGGGCACCAGAGGCGGCGCCGAGCCTGGGGGCGGTTCCTTGGCAGCGCTGATTGGAGTCTGAGCCAGACTTTGGGTCCTGGGCTGGGTTTGCGTCATCCCCATCACACCCTAGGGAGAGCGGCGCCCGCCCTGCTCCCAGCTCGGCTTCCGGCCTCAGCGACCCCCGCCCTGCCGGCCCCTCCCCGGCCCCCGGGCTCCGCGGCGGGTCCCTGCCTGCTGCCTCCCGCCCTCCATCCGTTGTTTGATGTTTCCCACTCTTCTGAGGAAGGATGGTTGATTTGGAGAGCGAAGTGCCCCCTCTGCCTCCCAGGTACAGGTTTCGAGATCTGCTGCTAGGGGACCAAGGATGGCAAAACGACGACAGGTGAGCAGAGTGGTGCAGCGTGGTTCCCTTCACACAGCTGGGAAAAAGTGACAGAGGTGGGAGGCTGAAGGGGAAGAGGAGAGGAAGGAGAGAGGCCAAAGGGAGACCGCCACCCCGGGCGAGGGAGTGAAGGAACCTGACGCCTCTCTCCATTTTGATCCGCACCGCACTTGCTATGGACAGGAACTCTTCCTTTTCACTTCGTAACTCTGGCCAGGTGTTTATTACCTTTCTCCGGGGCTTATTCTTTGGTCAGTCGATGCTTTCCTTGGCCGTGATGATGCTGGTGTGTCAGAGGTACAGTGCATCCAAATGCCACGCAGTACTGCTGCCAAATGATGTTCAGGATTTTCCTTAGGTGTGGTTCCATGCAAGTTGATGGGAAAAGCACATTAGAAACTTAAAAATCTCCTACACCTATTTCCTTACACCTTGCCAGTGTTGTCTTGACTACTTGCCACTAGGAATTTTGATGCTGTTTAGACATTGGGAGTTTCAGATAGACAGTTGGTTTAGATATGTAACAGGTAGTTAGTGAAATTGATCACCGCTGCATAGAAAATGCTTATTTTGAAAGGGGAACTGAATATTATGAATAATGGTGTTTGTATAGCATGATGCAGCCTTTCCACGAAGTGTATTTTTAACCTGAACAGTATATATGTCTCAAAATTAAAACTAAGTTTCCAAAGTAGAATATATATTTCTAGCAAGCATATTGCTCATGTGTTTTTATCAGTAGCATCTATGCTTTATGTAAACTTGCAAAATTCTTCTAAGCTATCGCTACCAGATTATAAAAAGCACGTTTTGTGTTTTCATTGAATTCTGTGTTTTCTAGAAAAATCGTTTCATGTATCACATGCCACATTGTCTTGTTTTTAAATGGTGTATGTATAATAACTAAGCTTTTAACTCAGTTAAGATGTTTCCTTGAAGTTCAGTTTGGCATTAATGTTCTATTTGAGTTAAATAAAAGGTCCATCATTGGCTAGTCTGAAATCTCTGTGTTTACCATTGGGCAATAAACCCTCCTTTCCTCAGTTCTCAGCTCCCACTCCAAACTCCTGTCCACTGCTCTAGGGACTTTATCTTGGGCATCATTCATCTTTATTGGTCTCATATTAGTGATTTAAAGGGATATGGGTGTTTTGTAAGGGATAATAATTCAATTAAATTGCTTCTTTTTAGATGAAAACATATACATTAGCCAAAAATTTAAAGAACAAATACCTGAGGCATTAGCCAGTATGACTGTAACCTATGGTGCTCTGATTAACTGGAGAAATCTAAAGACTGTTTAAATCGATTTGCAATGCTAATCGACATTTAGATAAACTTTATTAGCTAACATAAATGGCTGATTCACTGATTGAATTTATATTTATTTCAGGCCCTTAGAAATAATATAGAATAGATATCTGCATTGTAGAAAGTTTGAGATGAGCTGAATACATTAGAGGACATATTTGGTCAAAGTGGTGGTAGTGTTCTTTGTATTTAAATATCATATCTACCCAAAATGCTAATTGCTCATGTAGTATTCCTCATCTTTCTAAGAATGCTGCAGAAATATTTTAGTAATTAAGAATTTGGGTTAAGCGCACAGCCAGGCCTGGGTGTGGTGCCCAGGGCCTGGGTCCCAGCAGCAGCCGGCATGGGGAAGACGCAGGTGTGACCTCCACGAGCTCTTCCACCCATGCCAAGATGATATTCTACTTAGTCACCCTAAGAAAAAGAAGCCTAGAGCAAAACTGTTGGGAGGTAGTGCTTCTTTGGAAGGCCTTGCTGAGCCTGTTCTTCATAGGCCACCTGTATGCAGTGAGCTCCCAACTGCAGAGCTCAGAGAGGATCAAAGGAGGCAGAAGACAAGGCCACCTCTTGAGCCTGAGACTTTCTTCACCCAAAAGAAGATATCTAGTCCACCTTCATTACGAAATGAAAATGGTATTGATGTGGACCCAGCTGAGGAGACAGTTACTCAAAACCTCGAAGGAAGGCAAAAAAAACCAAGCCAGCAGAGTTACAGTATGCCAATGAACTAGGAATAGAAGATGAGGACGTAATTACTGACGAGCAAAGAGTTCCACAGCAACAGTCTAGATTCACTGCACCCACCAGAATTAGCCAGCCTGTAGGCAAAGTATTTGTAGAAAAAAGTCGGCAATTCCAGGCTGCTGACCGTTCAGAGTTGATAAAGACCACGGAAGACATTGACATGACCATGGACGTGAAGCCTTGCGGGAGTGCCAGAGATGTGGTGCTTTCTGTGCACCGGGCCTTCAGGATGGTTGGTCTCTTTTCTCATGGCTTCCTGGTGGGCTGTGCTGTGTGGAATGTTGCTGTGATCTATGCGCTAGCGGGTGCACAGCTGTCGAACCTCCTCAACCTTCTGCTGCAGTACAAGACCTTAGCATACCCATTCCAGAGCCTCCTGTACTTGCTTTTGGCTCCAAGTACAGTCAGAGTTTGACAGAGCTGACTTTGCTAAGACATCAGCAGCAATCCGAAATTTTTTTGCCCTGGACCCAACAGCTTTAGCATCTTTTTTGTACTTTGTTGCTCTTATACTGTCTCTGAGCCAGCAGATGACAAGTGACAGAATCCACCTTTACACACCTTCTTCTGTTAACAGCAGCCTCTGGGCCACGGGAATTGAGGAACAGATTCTGCACCCATGGATGGTGGTGAATTTGGTGGTGGCCCTTCTGGTGGGATTGTCTTGGCTATTTTTGTCTTATAGACCAGGCCTGGATCTTAGTGAAGAGTTAATGTTCTTCTGTGATGTGGAAGAGTATCCTGATAAAGCCATCAGAACCCCTACATAGTATCAACTCATCTGCAGAGGAATAATGACCCAGTATTTTTCCCACTTTTCCAAAAAATGTATTTTATAAGTGATGTATATGTGTATTTGTAACTGATTTTTGATTATATAATACAGAAAACTTCTTGATTATAGAAAAATGTTAAAATTATATCTTCAATTTATAATAAAACATTAATTTCCTTAGCCTTATTATATTAATGACAAAAGAGAGAATGATTTAGGAACCAGTAGATAAGTATTTATTTCCTACTCTGTCAAATATATTTACATAATTAGCATCTTAAAAAGACTAATTCAGGGCCTGTCAGTGGTTTTGCCGCCTGCTATGCAAGCGCAAGGATCCAAGCCCAATCCCTGGTACCAAAAAAAAAAAAAATGACTAATTCAAAAAAATCCTCGGGTCAGGGATTTAGCTCAGAAGTTCTGCTGCCTGCCTCGCAAGCACAAGGACCAGAGTTCGATCCCCGGTACCAAAAACAAACAAAAAAATCCTCAATTTTAGTATTAGAAAGTATATACCAAATTTAATTATGGATTTAGGGAATAGAGGGTAAAAAATTTTTGTTACTTCCTTACTGAACAAATTGAAATACAAAATTTGTCTTTTCTGAAAAAAAAAAAGAATTTGGGTTAGTTGAATACCGAGTCACTGCTATATTAAAAAGTTTTGCAGTCATTTAAAATTTCTATTATAATAATGTTTATGCTAGCTCAATTTTAACTTAAAAATCAAGCCCAATTTACCATTAAAATAAAAGGTTAAACATTTAAAAATATTCTACCATTTAAAAAATTAGCTGATTATGTGGCTTCACTAAGAATTAATGTTTAGTTTCAGTTCCATTTGTTGTTAATCATTAAAAGCCAGATACTCAGAATCAAAGAGACCTGTTTCAGTGTTTTCCTTATTCCCCCAGGAACCAAGTGGTTTTGGACAAGTCTTTCAGCCATTATGAGATTTGATGATTTTATTTGTATAGTTGGAATAGCTACCTCATAAATAACTTTACCTCATAAAATGGTGACAAGAAGGAAGGACTAATGCTTGGTTGGCACTAAGACTGCCATGTGCTTTACTTATGCCATGTGTTATTTCAGTCAGTCCTCATATAATCCCTTAATACTGGATAATTATTTTAGGGACAAGGAAACCCAGGTCCTAGGAAATTAAATATGAGCAATTCTTTGGTTCACGAATGCTTTGACTCGCCAATTCAGTTTGGAAACAGACGTGCGCAAAATTTTGCTTCCATTTGAAAACTCCCAAGTCCAGTGGTGAACACGAACATGGCTATCTTCCCCAGAATCCTGGAACAAATTAAGTTCATGAACTGAGGCACCACTGTATTTGTCCTGGGTACTACACCTTAAGGTAAATATGACTCCAGCTCAATTCTTTGTGACTCACATTTCTCGAGAAAGTCTTAAGGAACAAAAAAGAGAGAAAGTTTTTTTCCACTTAATTTATCTGAATTTATAAGAATAAATTTTGTAGCACCTGGCATAGTTCACATACTCAGTAAACATTGATCCCCTCCCTTTTTCACTTTTGATTTGCAATTTGCAGTTCTTTTCCTTATTTTTTGTTTGTTCTGTTTTTGAGATCCTGAACTAATACATAGTAAAATTATTTCTTTTTTCATAAGCAAGGTCACAAATTTCTCTCTGAAATTACATCTGAGTAACAATCCTAAGCTAGTGACTTATCTTCTAGATTGAATTCCCACAGAGTTGAGAACACTCTTTCATATAGGAAAGGATAGATTATTTCCATCAGCAAACACTTTGAAGTGCTCAGCTCACGGTCTGCGGACTTCTCCCTATGAACATCTTCTGCCTGAGTATCCCTCCCCGCCGACTAACCCAGGAACACACTCCAGTGGTGGTGAACCTGTGCGTGTGTGCTGCAGCAGGCATACAGAGACCTCTCTATTGGCACGAGAGCCAGCCCGCTCCAACATTGCCCCAGCATTGCCCCAGCAGCTGATCATTCAGGTTTAGTTGCAGTGCTGGCACTTTGTGATACATAAGTGGGTTTTGGGTTGCAGTTAGGGCACTCAGTCTCTAAAAGGTTTGCCATCACTGAGTGTCTAGGCTTACGAGGCCAGGAACAAGCCAGAGTGCCACTGAGGGGGTTGTTTAGTCAGTGCTTTAGTTGCCTTGATCCTTTGTCGGAATCATTCTGAAACACTTTCTACATTGAGTACAAGGGGACCAAGTTCCAGTGGTCCGCAGTGGCATACAGCTTAATACTGCAAGCTTTACTGGCTCCCAACACCCCTCTGCTCGACAGCTATTTTTTGAAATCAGTTCTTTAATAAACTATGTTTATTTTTCTCCAGGTTGGTTTCTGGGGGAATCCAAACCATGATGGCTGTCTTCTGGATCTGGAGTCCCATTTTAGAAATGATGGAGTTATTGTGTTCTAACTGTGAGAAGAAGGCACTTTCTGCCTTGCTCCTCTGTAAGGATTTTAAGCTAAATCTTAGGACATAGTTGCCTAGCATATGAAAATAAATGAGATATATATTAGATGCAGGAAGGAGTATAAGGAGATAAAGAAGATAAAGAAGATATAATGATACCCTATTCAGTCATAGAAAGTATGTATTCTATACCATATATTTCCTGTGAAATAACATTGGATAGACAGGTCACCTAAATTTATATGATGCTACCTTTTAGTAGGTACCTCTCTGCTCAATAGACACATATAGTGGGCATGGAATGTATATATGAATATAATGATTTGTATTGTATATGTTTTATATATATATATATGTATGCATTATCTCAATGCCATCTTTATGTAATTACCTCTCCCTCATTTGCATTCTGACTTCTTTTCTGGTAGAACATAAGGGAACAGAGTTAGACATAGCAGTGCAGAGAATTTAGCATGTTGATAGAATTAGTTCTGTGATGCCACAAAGTAAGTTTGAGAAGAACATTACTTATGCCTTGGGGATGTCTGCTGTATATATGATACATATTTATTTATTTGACATCCTGAGTTAAAAAATTATTTCAAATTGTTTGTGTAAATGTCTTTAATGCCATTTGTCCATTCAGCTAATATTTGAATGCTTGCTACATCTCATTAACTAAGGTTTGGAAAAATATAAAGAGAAGTATGAAACAGTGCTTCTTGGTATGAAGGTCCTCACTGATATAATTAGAAGTGAATTTCCCCTAGAATATTGACAATGTTGCATATGATATGATCTCCTTGTAGAATTTCTTTTAAGACTATCAAGAAGTCTTTTAAATCTTTTAAGACTTGCATCATTTGTAGATAGTATATTTAGCATTTGATTGAAAATAAAGTAACTGAAGTCACCATATTAGATATTCTATGTACTTTGAATATAATATGTGGAATAATGAGCAGCTTTGTTACTTGATGATTGATATTATTGTGACTAAAGACTGAATCTCAGTGGTTTCACCTGGAAGCTGTTCTGTATATGTACTCATTATAGTGCTAAAAGCCATTGTTCTGTTTACATATTTCTATGATTTCTAAAACAATAACTACTTAGAATATTCTGAATTTAGAAACTGGTAAGTTTCAGGTTTTAGACACCTACAGACGCTAGTACAAGCCCTTCTCTTTTTTCATCATGAATTAGTAATTTCCGAATTTAGAACACAATACATTTGATTTGAATAAATTGTCACAATTTCAATTACTGTTAATGGACAATTCTCAGTTGTAGTCATAGCCATTTATTTAATTAAGACCGTTCTTGTTTTTGAAAGTCAAGTCAATTGTTTCAACTCTGATAATTTAAAGTGTATTTTTAATGTTTTTTGGGTAGCATTTAAAAATAATGCATACAGATCCTGTCTGATTAAAACCATAAGAAGATTTGAACAGAAAGTGCAAGTCAGTCGATTAACAGTTTACGAAGTATTTATAAAATAGGGAAATACAATAGCTTTTGGAATATGTACAATTTTCGGTATTATATATGGCAAAATATATTACTACATATAAAACAATTAAATTTGGGGAAGGGCTTTTGCATTGGCATATGGAGTTTTTTTATGACACCAATTTTAACTCCCACAATAAATTGTATATTATTTTCAACAGTACTCATGTATTTTAAAGTATTTATTATAAGTTTTTAAGTTCAGATTAAATAAGTATACTTTAAATATATCTTCAGTGTTATTAAAATGCATGAAATACTGTGTTTTTACTATTTGGTGATATAGTAAAATCAAGCATATACATGTAATCTCTATAAAATTGATTTAACATTTTCGATAGAAAGAGAATCTAAACAATCCTATAATGCTTAGCACTATTAATTATGCAAAATCTCCACAAATGAGGTAATACAAATTTAGAAACTAAACCATTGGTGCAAAAAATGGCTTTAAATATATATACTACATAAGGCGCAGAGAAAATGCATTTTTATTGTCTTTGAGTAGTTAACCGATAACTGAGACATTAGTGTTTTATATAAAGTCACAGGATTCTTTCCTGTTGACATTCTCTTATCAATAAAATTGAAATTTGATTTTTCAAATTATGTAAAATTTACTTTAAATATTTGAGTCCATTTAACCTCTATCATACTCAATACTTTTCAACCCCTATCACACGAAATATTTTCTGTATTTAGTTAGTTTTAGTAATACCTTAAAAGTCTTGCACTTTTAGGTTTTAAAAGTTCTTCCACTGGGTAGAATGTAGTAATCTCATTTCTCATATAAAATATGTAATATTTTAAAGAGATTATACGTTGCACTGAACAGTCACTTGCAACTTCAACTCCAGATGAGTGACGAAGAAAATCATTTAAACTAGCATGAGTGTTGTAACAAAATTATTAAAATATTTTCCTCCTCTATTACCAATGTAACCAAATTTCTACACCAACAACAGACAATTTTTAAAAGTATGAAAAATAGTGAATAAAAATGAGAACTAAATACTTATAACTCCCATCTTCAATTTGAAATAAAATAAAAATTAAATAATTTGTGTTATAACATGTAACAGTGGCTATCATGGTTTTATCATTTTGGTAATGTTAATAGTGAATTTAATATTTCTATTGGCCATTATAATTCATATTCTTGTTTATTAAAATGTTTTTAGAAACTCATAAATCACTTTGTCTTTGATGATTCTTCTGGTTTTTATTAGTGTATTTATGAATTGCTAGTGTCATCTTATTTATGCACCAAGATTGTCTAAGTTATCCTTAGAAAATGAAGTAAAAAATATTTTTTACAATGACATTTAATCAATTGCTTTATCTACTTACAGTTTGAAATTAAGTTAGTCTGGCCTTTTCTAAACACCACTTACTTCCTTCATGTAGATCTCTATTTAAATTAATACATTTAAAACCTCAGTGTTAGATTGGTAATTAAAATTTTCTTTTCAAAAGTAATCAAAACCAAAGATAATGACTTCAAAAGACAGTTATTTTCACTTTTTGACATTCTTGTTTGCCTATGGGAAATGTTTATGGGTTATGAAAAATCAGTTCTTTTCTTAAGAATCTTAATTATCAGATTCTTAATAATCAGCATTGAACTTGCAATTTAAGGCAGATATCTATGCAAAAATTATGAACTAATGAATAGTACAAATTGTGTTCATATTGATAACAATATATTATACATATTGCTCAACTTCTTTTTGAAGGTTGGATATAAATATCATCCATTTAAGAAAGGATTTTTCGGGGCGGGGATTTAGCTCAGTGGTTTCACCACTGCCTGCTGCGCAAGCGCAAGGACCTGAGTTCGATCCCCAGTACCAAAAAAAAAAAAAAGGATTTTTCGATATAATGTCTACAAATAAAAATGCAATGTAGGTTAATTCATCTTTTATTATTATAATTATTTATCATCCTGTGTGATAAACATTAAAGTCTGTTGGAGTAGGCCAATACACAGGTTCAGAAAATTGATTGATAGAAAATTGCTGTCATACCATCATAATAAGTGGTTAACATAATCACTATATTAGTAAACCTAATTCTATTTTTGCTATTAGCGTCTCCCTGAAGAAACTTCTGACAGAGTTGTAGAGACCTGGGTCTTTCTCTTTTAAAAATTGTCCCATCACATTTTAAAATATCCTGTAGAAATCCATAATAGTATTGGTATCATTTTGTACAAATATTAAACAACTACCCAGTGTCAAGAAGTACACTAATCACTACAATAAAATCATGAACAAATTTGTCCTAGTTCTGACCACTGTAAAATTTACAGTAGTAGAAACAGACATTCATTCTTCTTTTTAAATCCCAGGAACAGACTTTGCAAATGATTGTGGAAGGCTCTGGAAAACATTGTTAGACGCACTGGGAAAGCAAGATGGGAGGGCCTTGGGCAGTCTGGCAGATGAGAGTTGTGGTTTGGGGAATTTTTAAAGAAATTCATGTTGAAATTACAGTCGAAGGCTAAGATGTTGAAGGCTAAGATGTTAGTAGATGAAATATGGGAGAAGACTCTTTTATTCTAAGGACCATCCTGTATAAATGGCCAGTGGAAGATGAGAACAAGGTCTTTTTAGGGATCTTAGGAAGGTCGGACATTTGGAGATATGGGCCTGGAGTTCAGGATCCTATCCTGAGCAGCAGAACATAAACTAGGGCTTATAGTAGCTTTGCTGCAGTGTTCCATAGCTATAGAGAGAGCAGAGAAGGCAAAGGTGGGCCAAGGGCACTGACAAAATTTCATATTCAGTACACAGTCACAGTTGGTAGGATGGAGTTGTAGGTGGATAACAAGGGAAGTTAGGGGATTTGCAGACTGTCTTATATTGATAAAGTAGAGACGTACAAGTAGGGCCAGAAACTTCTCTGTATAGAAATGAATAGTGTGTGAAGTTTTTAAAGTTTTTAAAATTTTAAGCAAATGACCAAACTTTGCAACAAATGAATTACACATAGATGGGTGCTGTATTCTTGCAATTAAATAAAATATAAAGCATGATTAATTTTTCACTATTTAATATAATTCACGTTAAATATTTAAATATACATTAACATAATCATCGTACTTCATTCTAATTTTCATAGAAAACAAGAAATTCACTACATCAAACTCGCGAGCTTTGCTTTGCTAGCCAAATTGCATTAGTTTTATTGGCTGATAAAATAACCACTATACTGACTTTTCTAATATCATGTATTGTGTTACTGTAGTTTTCTTAATTAAGCATCTTCGTGTTCATAAACAAAAACTGGTTGCTCGGGAGCTGATGTTCCCTCACATGCCCTGTGTCCAACCCCCTCCCGTCTTCAGTGTATATTGAGCTTTATGATTGGTCCCAGTGTCTGGATATTGGAAGCCTGCAGGTCATTGGGTATTTGATTGCACACCTCTCTTGTAGAAGAGAGATCATGTACATGCTTGAAGCAGATGAATAGAAACCTAGACTTCATGAAAGAACAAACCACAGAAAATAGCACTGCATCCTTTGGCTCCAGATGCAGAAAGAAAGAAGCAGGTGTACAGATTAAAAATTTCTTTTTTTTTTTTTTGGTACCAGGGATCGAACTCGGGACCTTGCGCTTGCAAGGCAGGCTGTGGACAGATTAGAGATTTCTGACCTTGAGTCCTTAATATCCAGGTACAACTAGAACAACTGACTCACAGATGGAGTTTGATTTCAAGGGAGAACCACTGTACATACTCGGAAAGATAAATCTTTCACATAAACTAAATCGGAGAGTGCACCAAGTGGCATTAGATTTATTTGTGTCTTTTGATTGGGAGGAGGACTTGACTTTAGAGTCAGCAGTGGAGAAGTTAGAACCTGGTAAAACCTACTTGCTTGAAACAAATAGAGGAAAAATCCAGGCTGAAGAGGATCATTAGCATGAAAGGGAGACCAAGGACAATGAGATTTCTCTATATAGTTTTCAACTGAATTTTGAATTGATCATATCTATCTTCATCTGTCTTGAGAAATAGAAACAGTGAAGACAATAGAAAGAGCAACAGAACTGTCCAACTTGGCTGATCTAAAGGAGACAGTGGCTGACAGCCGACCTCCGACTCTTGACCCTTTGCCTCTTCAGAGTCTTAGCTTGATCTCTCTTCCACACTGCACTTCCATGGTTTCAGCACTATTGTAATAATGCCACCCCTTGAAAGACTGCGAATCATTTCCTTCTGTCTATTCATTCCTTGAACTCAGAGTTGTATTACTTCCAATTTTCGCAGTATGTAAATATGCGTAAGAAATGGACTTTGCAATGCTAAGCCAAAAATACACAGTGAATCTAGGAAATAAAGGACTGGTTGTTCTTGGTTTTCTTGGCACTGGACTCACACAGAATCATAATGATGAATTGCTATTACAAGGGCACACTTAACCCATCTTGTAAATCACTGAACAGGGATAAAAGCGGATTAACACATTTCAACCTCATTTAACTTCCTGTGGGAAAACTCACAGATTGTCCACATTGCAAACAACCAGTTACTAACAATAGGGGCCAGATGTGTGGTTTAATAATGGACATCCTGCTGTCTCCAGTCCATCAAGAACTGAAATACCACTGAGTGCCCCGGGAATCAGCTAGGTGGTCAGCAAGCTGCACAGGTACCATTAAAGATGACGGTAATGACTCCAGTCAGTGCCACGCTGTGTGGTGACTACACTGCAAAGTATAGATGGGGGCTTTCAGTATTTGTTCCTGTATCTTGCCTGTAGCCCACAAGTGAGTTCACATGCTAGTTCACCAGTTGAAACTGAAAATGCAGAGAATACTATGAAAATACATGGTAATACTGAATTTAATATTTATCGTAAGACAGTGGATGCTTACTAAAGGCTTAGTATAGGTCAAATACTGTTCTAAGTGTTTTAGTGTTTTATTAATAATTATATCAGCTCAAAGAAATTCTTTTATTTTTTCCATTTGTATATGAATCACCCAAGGTACTGAAATACATAATTTTTAAAACACATAGCCCATAAAAGGCAGAATCAGAACCTAATTGTAAGGATTACTAATAATTTTTAAAACATACAAATATGATTTAATGTTATTTAAGTAACAATAAAGAAAATGCAAAAAAGTAAAGGTTCTTCAAGACCAAAAAATCACATAATTTAATTATAACTTTTATTAATTAAGGGTCTCGCTATGCAGTTCAGGCTGGTCTTGAACTCACTATGTAGATCATTATGGCTTTGAACTCACTATGTGGCCCAGTATGGCCTCGAACTCATGGGAATCCTCCCATCTCAGCCTCCCCATTGCTGGGATTATAGGGGTGCACCACCACATCTGGCCTAAAATCACATTATTTTTGTACTCTTATAGGTGATGACTAGCTCAAAATGGGTTATGGAATTATTAAAGTTGGTAATATTTTTAGGAGAAAAACATGAACAATATAAAGCATTGTTCATTTGACAGTCTGAAGAAAGGTTGAAATTAGAAGTTAGCAAACCAACGAAGGCAGAGATTTATTATATGTGTTTACTTATTTGCAATAGGCTTAAGGTAGTTAGTATTTGTGGAACAAAATAAAAATAATAGGTTAGCAAAATAGTTAATGTGAAAAAATAGATTAAAAATGAATCTGAGCATATATGAATTAAAAACTCATCATGTAAGATCATATAATTAACCTACTAAGACTCTTAAAATAGTTGTTTTATAAATGTTAACCAGAGTCATCTTCTTCATACTTTTGTTAATCCACAATAATTATCTTTCTTTTGATTACCTGGGTGTTTCATGCAGTTGGTTTCTCAGTAGAAATTTGGGGTTTCCCGTGTATACTCTAATTCCTAAAATATTTGTACTGTAGTTAAATGTGTTTTTCTCAACCAATATATTGATAATAATAAAAATTCTCTTGCAGAGATGTTATGCGATTTAATTGTGGTAATATGAAATTATGTGATTAGGGGTTAATATTTAAGCCAATCTATTAACATGCTTCACTCATTGCAAAGATTTTCAGTGCTTCCCAGAAATACACACAGTAGCACAACATAAACAGAAAATACAACAGCACAAAAAGATAATATAGGGAGAAATAGGTATGGAGGTGGTGCATGAGATGAATTCCATAATTTCCTATATAGTTACTGGAGATGAGTTGTGGAGTTAAAGTGAAGAGGAAGACTTGCTCAGTCTCCTTCAGGATGAGAAACTAGCAATTCAGGAGAAACAGCTTTCGTTGGTGTTCTCATTTAAAAGAAATTGCTCCTGTAGATCTTTGGATAGTGTACTAAGTCCTTACCTACTGTCCTATCTTAAAAGAATAGCAGAGCCGGGGATTTAGCTCAGTGGTTCTGCTGCCTGCCTCGCAAGCCTAAGGTCCTGAATTTGATCCCCAGTACCAAAAACAAAACAAAACAACAAAAAAAGAATAGCCCATTTCCTAAGAATCTTACAAAATTCTTACTGCCAGGTATTGGTATAACTAGAAAGAATTATCCACTTAGATCTACAGGGCACATACATAAATGTATTTCAGTTATATCTTCTAGAATGAAAATAAAAGAACACATCTGGGTTGTTTCCAGAGCTTGGTTATTATAAATTGTGCTACTATGAACATGGATATGCATGTATCACTATGGCATGTCTTTAATTTTTTCTGGAATATACCCAAAGATGTACAGCTGGGTCAAATAGTATTTCTATTTTTAGATTTTTGAGGAGTCATCCTAGATATTCATCAACAGATGAAGAGATGAAGAAAATGTAGTTTACATACATAGTGAAATATTATTCATCCATAAAGAATATGTCATGTCATTTGCAGAAAAATGGATACAACTTGAGGCTGTCATGCTACGTGAAACAAGCCAGACTCAGCAACTTGAATATCAGGTTTTTCCTTATATGAAAAAACCTAAAATATAAATAAATACATAAATAAAACAAAGGAGAGGTTATCAAAAACTGGAAAGTAGACTCTTGGAGATGGGAAGGAGATCAGGAAAGAGAGAAGAAAAGTAGAGGGTGGTGGCTAAAGGATTGAAAATGACCAAGATATAGTCATGAACCCATTCCTCAAAAGGAGCATCATTATTCCACATTACAAACATGCACTAAAAGGAAAACAACAGCGGTACAATAACAAGAAAAGTAACACTGGTTACTGATTAACTGATTACTGATGGATTTCATATCTTTCATGTAATCTTTAAGCATTTTAAAATACATATAGCTTTGATTAACAATTAAGAATATAAAGAGATCGGAGTTACTTTCTTTGTTGGGAACCTGAAGCAGACATGCAGTCAATAGAGGATAGAGGAGTGGTTGTCCTTTTAAGGAGAATTTACTAGGATTCTAACCAAAACATTAGCATGAATGGTGGTCCTTATCACATCCTTAAATACTTTGGATTAATTAATTTATACCCCCCCAAGCTGTCCAGAATAAATGCATTAGCTTGCTGTTGCTCTTACACAATAACTTTGAAAATCAATTTATGTTAGCTCATGAATTCAGAGATTTCAGTCCACGCTTGGCTGGCTCCATTGTTTCTGAGCCTGTAGTGAGGTGGTAGACCATGACAAAAGGGCCTGGCAGAGGAAAGCTGTTCACCTCATGGCAGCTGAGAAGCAAAGAGGAAGAAGCCAGGAATGAGATACTCCCCAAGTGCATACCTCATGATCCATATGGCCAGGTAAGGCCCACCTCTTAATGACCCGTCAGTTATGAACTTGTGGATTAACTCCACTCAATTGATGAATTCAATGAATGCATCCCTTTATGAAGTTGGCAACCTCATGATCCAATCACTTCTTCAGGATTCACTTTGAACACTGCTACATTGGTGATCAAGCTTTTAACACGTGAATTTAGAGGAAACAGTTTGTATTCACACTGTAGGGGTAAATGCCATCCAATTTAATAGTGTCTTAAGGCTTGCTGAATATCTTTCACTTTCTATTTTTATAGTCTCATATATCTAAATGTACATAGATACATAGGTGTCCATCTCTCTATATAGAGATACAGTACATATTAATCACATTGTTGTAGCTAATGTTGGGTTGTTCGTTTATCACACAAATAACCTCAACCTAGAATGCCATTGTAATTTTTCTATCACCACCCAATTTCCCTATAATTATCCCTAATTTTCCATTTCAAAACTGTGCAGTAGTTTTCTATTACTTACTCAGCTTACGTTAGCTGTTGAGATTCACCTTTCCTGGTAGTATTTCATCCCCTCTTATTTAAATTATTCTAGCCCTTGCCAATATACCATATTATTCCTAATTGGTTTTATGCACCTCAACTCTAGTAGTCCTTAATGCCATCTCAGGTCACATTTAACCTATGTGTTTTTATTATAATCTTAAACATGATTTTTCATAAAATATTCATGTTTTATTTTATATATACACACACACACAGAGAGAGAGAGAGACACATACACAAATAAAGAGCAAAATAGAAGATAGAGAAATAAGAAGTAGGGAGAAATTCAAATAGTTCCCCATATTACCTGTTCTGTTGTTCCAAAAATATTGTAATATATATGCTAATTTGTTTCATTTATACTACTAGTTTCTCCTAGTTTATTGAAAAGAAAGTTTTGTGCTATTATCTCTTTCTTTTTCGTAAATCTGTTTTGTCTATGTCTTATCCTCTGAGCAAACACGTTTAAGGTTGTGATACACAGTATACTAACAATTGTTATTCTTCTGTTGTTTTGCTACAAAATTTTGGGGGTTTTTTGTAAAATAAAAAAATCTGACTCCAGCTTGCTCCACTAGCTTGCCACCAGGACAGGGTGAGGAGGACACCCTGGCAGGCCCAACATCCAACACCCAACCCCACCCCCAGCCTCTGGCCTCTTGGCTGTGCAGCTACTTGGTTACACTCTGTAGAGGCAGAGGGGGACATAAAAGCCATTGTCCTGAGCGGTAGAAGAGAACAACAGAGAGTGCGCCTGTCTCAGGCTCTCTGATGAAAGCAAGCCCACTGGAAAAGTGAAGAGAATCTCTGCAATAAAGGCACACCAGACCACCGTGATTGATAAGTTGGAGGGATCATCAGCTCCCATCAGAAACTGGACTTTCTTCAGGGGAAAAGCAGCTGAAACCTGCAGTAGAAACTTGCAGAGTGCAACCCTGAAGGAGGACAGGGAGCTCAACTTGGGACTTGCAACCAGAAATCTGCCTGAATCTCACAGGTCTGGGACTAGCTTACTGAGACTCATTGACTTATAACTGCACACTGCTGCCCACGTTGTCTATTGTGACAGCAGAGACATACACTGAAGGAGGCCCTTCATTTTTTAAAGGTGATAGATTAATAACTACCACAAATTGTCATTCTCTAAGAGGTATTTGATGCTATGGTATTGCTGATTGTATCACTTCGGCTAAGGTGTGATTGATCTAAACAGTTTTCCTTCCTGGTATAATGAAAAGGAGATAGCCTCAGAGTCATTAGAGACTCAAAACCTAAAGACCAGCTACATCTGGAAGACACCTCTGAGAAGCAATCATTCCATAAGGGTTTTAAATACATCAACAAAGATACTTACAATAAACAACTTCAAAATATCAACCCAGGAACTAAACCAAGGACAGTACCAAAAACAAAAATGAGAAGGCATTTAACCAAGTCACAAACCCAGACTTCCACCTCTCAAAAGGCAATTTCTGGGGTAAATGAGGTGCAAAAGTCTGATAATCAACCACCTGGACACCCTGAACTGATAGCACAGGAAGTAACAAAACAGATGAATGCGGCTCTAGAAAAATTCAAAGCAGAAATAATCTCCCAGATAACTACAGAGATGGTGAACAGAGTGAAAGACATGATTAGAGGCTCTAGAACAGAAACTGATAAAAAAAAAAAAAAATAGATGAGCTCAGAAACATGCTGGAAGCCAGGAATGCCCAGCATAAGAAAGAAATGGAATCCATGAAACAGATTCAAATAGATATTCAGGAGATTAAAAGCTCCATTGAAAGCATGCAGAGCAGATTAAGAGAATCTGAAGATAGACTATCAGATATAGAAGACAGGATTGTGGTGAAGGACCATTAAAACAGAGATTTCTTAAAAATAGTAAAGGACCATGAGAAATCAATACAACAGCTGCTAGATGATGCAAAGAAGAATAACATAAGACTGATAGGAGTCCATGAAAAAACAGGAGAAAGTACAATTGACATAAAAAACCGTTCACAGAAGTAATAGTAGAAAACTTCCCAGACAGAAGAGGAGAATTGGACATACAGATAAGTGAGGCATATAGAACTCCATCCAGCCATGATCAAAAAAAATCTATACCTAGACATATAATAGTCAAGATCCCAGAAACCCAACAGAAGAACAAAATCCTACAGGCAGTTAGAGAAAAGAAACAAATCACCTATAAAGGAAAGGCCATCAGAATCACGGCAGATTTCTCAACACAAACCCTCAAATCAAGGAGAGCCTGGAGTGAAGTATTTCGAGCCCTAAAAGAAAATAACTTCCAACCTAGACTGTTGTATCCGGTAAAATTATCCTTCAAAATTGATGGGGAAATTAGATACTTCCACGACAAAGAACACCTGAGAAATTTCATGAACACCAAACCAGCACTCTAAACAATTCTAAGCAATATCCTAGAAAAAGGCAACAAAGGTCATAACTCCATGAGGTTCAATAGAAAGAAGCCACCAGACAAGGTAAGAAACTAAAGGGAAAGGGGGAAAAGGAAATAAGAGCCAACAACAGTATAACATCATGACAAGGATGAGTCAATGTCTCTCAATTATAACTATCAATGTTAATGGCCTCAATTCAATCAAAAGAAGCAGACTGACAGAATGGATGAAGAAGCAAAATCCAGCGATATGCTGCAAAGAAGAAACACACCTAACTCAAAAAGAAATTTATAGACAAAAGTAAAAGGATGGAAAACAGCTCTCCACGCAACAGGAACCCAGAAAAAAGCAGGGGTAGCAATCTTATTTGCAGACAAAGTAGATTTCAAACCAAAACTACTTAAGAAAGACAAGGATGGTCACTACATCCTTGTGAAGGGAACAATCCAAGAGAAAAAGATGACAATCCTAAATATATATGCACCAAATACAAATGCCCTCAACCATACAAAACAAATATTAATGGACATGAAAAACCAAATAAGCACTAATACAATTGTAGCGGGGGACCTCAATACCCCACTATCACTATTTACAGAGTGTTCCACCCCACAAAATCAGAATACACATTCTTTTTGGCTGCACACAGGTCATTCTCCAAAATAGACCATATACTAGCTCACAGGGCATGTCTAAATCAATGTAAAAGAATTGAAATAACCCCCTGTATATTATCAGACCATAGTGCAATAAAATTGGAGATCAATAACATGAGAAACTGCAAAACTCCCACAAACACCTGGAAATTGAATAACACCTCCTTAACAACCAATGGGTCACAGAGGAAATTAAAGAAGAAATTAGACAGTTTCTACAAATAAATGATAATGCCAGTACAACATACATGAATCTATGGGACACAATGAAAGCAGTTCGATGCAGGGATTCATAGCACTGAATGCCCATATTAGGAAAACAGAGAGAACTCAGATAAATAACCTAATGCAGAACCTCAAACTCCTACAAAAAGAAGAGAATAACAAACCCAAAGCCCACACAGGAGAGGAAATTATAAAGATCAGAGCAGAAATCAATGCAATGGAGACTAAGAGAACGATACAAAAAATTAATGAATCAAAGAGTTGGTTTTTTGAAAGAATAAATTAAATCGATAAACCTTTAGTCAACCTTATCAAAAAAAGGAAAGAAAAGACTCAAATCCATGCAATTAAGAACGAAAAAGGGCAAATCACAACAGAACCAGCAGAAATCCAGAGTATCATCAATACCTACTTTGAGAACCTGTACTCTAATAAAATGGAAAACACAGAAGAAATGGACAGATTCCTAGATACATATGAATTGCCCAAGTTAAATGAAGAAGATATAGAAATTCTAAACACCCCAATTACAATGAGTGAAATTGAAAATCTAATAAAAAATTTACCAACAAAGAAAAACCCAGGTCCTTATGGCTTCACTGCTGAATTCTACAAAATACTTAAAGAACTATCACCATTACTCTTTAAACTCATCAAGGAAATTGAAAGGGAAGCAAGGCTTCCAAATTCATTCCTGGAAGCAAGTGTGACTTTGATTCCAAAACCAGAGAAAGACCCAACCCAAAAAGAGAATTACAGACCAATCTTCCTAATGAACATAGATGCAAAAATCCTCAACAAGATACTGGCAAACAGAATACAGAGGGTCATCAGGAAGATCATACACCCTGAGCAAGTCGGATTTATCCCAGGGATGCAAGGATGGTTCAACATTCGTAAATCAATAAATGTTAATACACTATATTAACAGAGTTAAGGACAAAAACTATATGATCATCTCAATAGATGCAGAAAAGCATTTGACAAAATCCAACACACATTCATGATAAAAACCCTACAGAAAATTGGAATAGAAGGTCTTTATCTCAACCTGATTAAGGCTATCTATGAAAAACCAACAGCCAACATCATACTAAATGGTCAAAAACTGAAAACTTTCACACTAAAATCAGGAACAAGGCAAGGATGTAATTAAAAACTTATCAACTAAGAAAAGCCCAGGCCCTGATAGCTTCACTGCTGAATTCGACAAGACATTTAGAGAAGTGTAGAAAAGAAAGAAAATTTTATTTATTATAATTAATATTGTTAGAAATAATGCTAAAGTTCAGCCCAGAGCCACAAGGGTGGATATTCGACAGAGCATGTTCTAGAAATCCAGTAGGTAGAGTAAATGGGAAAGAGTAACTGAAGTAAAGATGAAGACTGCATCTTATTGGCAGATTGGGTGAAGAACGTAGGACAACTTAAACTGCCAAGTGAAAAGATTTTGATTTTCTCTTTTGTATAGGAATTGTTAGAAGGTTTTGAATAAGGAAATGGCATGATCAAAGTTACAGCTTTAATGGAATTATTATTTCAGAAGTATATGGAATATTTCTCTTTGGAAGAGAAAGAGTGGGGAGATTCATTGAACTACTTCAATGAGCTAAAAGAGGTTGGGCATTGACAATAAAAATGGCAAAAGGAAAAAAAATCCAATAAGAAACTTTAGGAATGTTTTTAAGATGAAAAAGGATTAGAGAGAAGATTAATAATGTAAGCTAAGAGAACATACTGTAATAGTGTTTGTTATACTCATTTAATGCTATTTGAATTATTTATTAAGATTATAAATTCTTATTTTTTTATTTTTGGTACTGGGTATTGAACTCAGGACCTTGTGCTTGTGAGGCAGGCGCGGTACCACTGAGCTAAGTCCCTGGCCCTAGAGTATAAATTCTTGAGGATAAAATTTCTAGTATCTAACTGAGGTACCTTCCTGAGCACCCAAGAAGGGTTCTCTTTTGTACATTCATTTTCATTATTGAAGAAATTTAATTCAACTGAATAAACATTAGTTAAGGCAGGTCCAGGAGTTATGCAGTCTGTCTTACTTACACAAATAAGTAATTATCACACAGTACATGATATTAAAATAAAAATGGACAAATAATTGAGCTAAAACAAAAGAAACATGATTATGTGATATTATGTGTACATGATATATACAATTGTAAGATATATGCAATACATACAAGCTAAATACTGGGTTTAAACCTATTGTTTTTGCATTCTTCGCAGCAGGAGTGGGAAAGTTAGGCAATCCCAGGCATGTTGTACATAGAAAACTGAGCTACGGTTAGGGTTAGGGTTAGGGTTAGGGTTATCTACGGTGAATTTAAATGCTTCATTCAAATAGCAGAAATTCTCCACTGATTCTTTCATTTGAAAATCATAGAAAGAACTACTAAGATATTCTTAATAATTAATGCATTCGACAAAGCAAGGAATCTAGAAGTAGAGTTGTTTCCGGGTTGACTTACAGTCCAGGAAACTTTTATTTTCTTCTCATCAGGCCTTCACATGGTGACCTATTTTTCCTGCTTCTGTTCACCTCACTCCCAGAATGGCTCCTCTAGTTCTGGAAACAGAAGCCACAGGCAGCAAGACAAAACTATGACCCTCTTAAATGTGAAAAGTGTCTCACCAGAAGCATCCATGTGAAGTTCCATGGGCTAGAATCCTGTCAGATTCCTAGGCCACACCAAAGCTAAACCACTGTAAAAGCAATGAGACAACCACAGATGGCTTAGAAGACTTATGTTCAACCCCTGGTACTATTGGTAGACTCAGCTTCTGCTGAAGAATTTTACTACTTTGAGGAGTATGAGCAAAACTAGTTTGATTTGTGGAAAAAAGTCACACGTGTGTGTGCTCGTGTGCATGTGTGTGTGTTTGTGTGTTTTGATGAGTGGGTGGGCAGGGATGGTAAAATGAAGGTTGGGCCAGGTTTCTGGCTTTCATGAGGTTGGGAGCCCATTTCTGAGAGCATCCTTCTTTAATCATTTTATTGTTTCCCTTCACTGCTGGGCAATTATCAGAGAAAATTACAATTTCACTAGTTATCTTGACTATTGACAAATGGAATGGCCTAATGTATGAAGGTTCTCATATTTCCTTGTGGAAATTATAACATAATAAATGCTATGCCAACTTGTGCCAAGGCCTTTTGAAAACCTAAGTCACCCCATTCTACATTGTCCCTGTGACATGATTCAGGTCAGACCTTTTTTAACATTTTATTTTGAGAAAGGATATCACTAAGTTGCCTAGGCTGGCCATGAGCTTTCGAACCTCCTGCCTCAGTTTCCAGAGCAGCTGGGATTACAGGTGTAACTGGGTAGCTGGGATTATAGGTGTGTGCCACTATCCTAATTGAGGCAAAGCTTCTTTAAAACAATGAGCATTTAATTGTATAGATGTTGATGACGTGGTTGTATTTTGGGTGCAGGGTTAGTAAGGGAATATGTCTGTAACTTGCCACTGAGTAAATTTGTCTTTCATGCCATGTGAACCCAAAACATCAATTTAGAAACAGAAATTTTGTTTTCCTTAAAGTTATTTAAATAAGCCAACCACTAGGATTATGAGTGATGGAGTCCACACCAGCTCCTCACTGAGAAAGTATTTTTGTCATCTTTAAGAAGATTCCTAAATTATCTATCAAACAGTGAATAAGAGACTGAGAGTCCTGCCAGGACATAGGGAAAAATAAGACCCTCCAGAGGAGAAAAGAGGTGAGCCTAGGACGGTCATGTAGCACCTGGCCTGCAGCATAGTATCTATGGTACCATTTCTCTTCCTTTGAACACACCATTTGACAATTAGAATTCGCTCTGCTCATTAATAAACATGGTACTGTGTGTGAGTAGCAAGCATCTGGTGATCACTTATGGCAGATGAGTGATTTTTATATGGTTTTTTTGTGTGTGTTTTTTTTGCCCTGCCTGGCCTTCTATATTTTGCTCTCTTGGTATATTTAAAATGAAAAACAGTCATTACCAGTCAGATGTGTGGGAGAATTTAAGATTAACATAGAGTAGTATACTTGGCTTTTTTCTTTTCAATATCCACTTTAACGGTTTCCCACTGTTTAGAGGACCATTTTTATTTTTAAAATAACAATGGCAATAAAAATGTTTCTTCTGGTATTGAAATGAAGAAAGAGGAAAGTTATTCATTTTAGTTTTTAAAGGCTAGCTTTAGGAAGGTTTGTAGGGGCAAAGTCTAGGTAATGCATAGTAAAAATTGATTTAGAAATTTATATCCCTGAATTAAAGAGCTCTTTTAATCAAATGGAATGAATTTGGCATTGGAGGTTCAATAACTGACACAGTGAATAAAAAGGACAGTTAACTTTATTCAGAAAATATATAGAGTCTCAAGAATATCAGGGATGTGCAAGACAGTCAAATATAACACATTTCTATGAATATAATGAGCGCCACAAATACATGTTCTGTTGTATGCTTTTTATAAGAAAAACAGCAACTTATTAGATTAATTATATTAATTATAATAGGGTTGGTCTCAGAGTTGTTTTGTTGTTGCTTTTTGTTTTTTGAGACAGAGTCTTGCTATACAGCTCAGAATGGGCCTCAACTTACTATGTACCCCAGCTTGGCCTCCAACTCAAGGTGATCCTCCTGCCTCAGCCTTCCAAGTGCTGAGATTACAGGCCTGTACCACCACTCCTATCTAGAGGTTGGTTTCTGACTGGGTGAACACAGTAATAGTATAGTTTTAGGGGAAAAGAGTGAAACAAAATGCTACAATAAGTGACTGTTAATCACAGTATGTCAACTTGAATGGACATAGGAACACAGCAGATTAGAAAAGCACAGTTCTAGGTGCGTCTGTGTCTGCTTGACACGCAGGCAGCAGACTGAGGGGAAGACACACCTAGAGGGGGGCAGCAACAACCAGCAGGCTTGGAGCTTGGAGGGTCTGAAAAAGGAAAGAAGGAGGGGTGCTTGTCTCTGAAGAGCTCCTGTCTGCCACCACCTTTGGCCTTTGGCCTCTAGCTGTTCAGCCTGCCGGTGAGGACTCACACCCACCTTGGACTGGTGCTGCACCCTGTACCGCTCTTGTTCAGGGACTCCCATCTTCTTGGGCTCAGCAGCTACTGGAGTCTCCAAGTCTTTAGCACTCAGTTGGCCCTGTGGACTCTCCTGCCTCCTGTGAGCCTGCCTAATAAATATTGCATAATCATACACATATTTCCTGTGGGTTCTGTTCCTCTGGAGAACCTTAAATCATTCAATATGTTTGCTAATAAAGAAAATCATTATGTTTCTTTATTCTGAAAATAAATTTTGATATCAGAAAATGGAAAGACATCCCTTGCTTCTAGGTAGGAAGGATCAATATAATGAAAATGGCCATACTTCCAAAACTGCTATATAGATTTAATGTAATTCCAATTGAAATCCCAGCAGCATTCTTCATGGACCTTGAGGAAACAATCCAAAAATTCATTTAGAACAAGAAGAGACCCAGAATAGCAAAAGCAATTCTAGGCAACAGAGACATGGCAGGGGGTATCACAATCCCCAACTTGAAACTATACTACAAAGCTACTGTGATAAAAACAGCATGGTACTGGCAAAGAAACAGACTTGAGGACCAGTGGAACAGATTAAAAGATGGAGAAACAACTCCAGGCATAGTCAGCTACCTCATCTCTGACAAAGGAGCCAGATACCTTCACTGGAGGAAAGATAGCCTCTTTAATAAATGGTGCTGGAAAAATTGGGTTTCAACTTGCCAAAGATTAAAACTAGACCTATATCTCTTGCCATGCACTAAACTAAAATCAAAATGGATTAAAGATCTAAATATTAAAATAGAAAAGCTGAACTAGCTGGAACGGAGGTTAGGTAGAACTCTTGAAGACACCGTTGTAGGAAAAGATTTTATGAACAAAATCTCAGTTGCCCATGAACTATCACAAACAATCAGCAAGTGGGATCTCTTCTTATTAAAAAGCTTCTGCAAGCAAGAGAAACCACCAGCAGTGTGAAGAGACAACCCATAATGTGGGAAAAAATCTTCACGTGCTGTTCCTCAGACAAAGCCCTACTATCTTGAATCTATAAAGAACTTAAAAAGATCAGACCTCCCAAATTTAAAGACCCAATCCGAAAGTAGAGATAGCAAATAAATATATGGAAAAATGTTCAACATCACTGGTCATTCGAGAGATGCAAATGAAAACAACGCTGAGATTCCACCTCACTCCAGAAAGAATGGCTGCTGTCATGAAATCAACCAATAACAAATTCTGGTGGGGCTATGGGGAAAGAGGAACACTGCTGCACTGCTGGTGGAGGTATAAACTGGTGCAACCACTGTGGAAATCAGTATGGAGATACCTCAAAGAACTAGGGCTAGAGATCCCATTTGACCCAGCTATTCCCCTGCTGGGTATCTTCCCCAAAGAATTAAAAGAATCATACCACAGTGATATATGTGCACCCATGTTCATAGCAGCACAGTTTGTAATAGCTAAAACTCGGAAGCAGCCCAAATGCCCATTAACTGGAGACTGGATAAAGAAAATATGGTTTTTTTAAATAAAATGGAGTACTACTCAGCCATAAAAAATGAAAAATTAGAGACATTTATATCTAAATGGATGCACATTGAGGTGATACTCTTAAATGAAATAATAGGACACACGTATAAATACTGAATAGTTTCTCTAGTGTGAGAAACTGAAAGTGTAAATAAGGACTAAGGTATAATAGATAATGTGAAATAAGAAGAAAACGGGCAAAGGGGAAGAGGAAGTTGGAGGGGTAGGGGAAAAGAAAGAAAGGAATGGAATTAATATGAGAAAATGGAAAAATAGGAACAAAATCTTTGTAAATAGGGAGGGATGGAGGGGTTGAAGGGAGGGGAGGGGAAGGGGGAAAAATAAGAACCAAGAGAGTTTATGTAAAGGTGTAAATTTCCAATGATGAATGTCATTATATTGTATACCTAAAATGTACCAATGACTGAAATGAATAATTGATAATGTGCAATAGGAAGAAAAGGTCCAAAGGTGTAGGAGAAGTGGGAGGGGTAGGGGAAAGGAAAGAAGGAAAAGGAAAAATTATGAGAAATGGAAAAAATGGAAACAAAGTCTTTGTAAATAGAGAAGGGTGAAGGGGTGAAGGGAGTGCAGGGAATGGGGAAAAAATAAGAACCAAGATATATCATGTAAAGGTACAAGTTCCCAATGAGAAATGTAAATGTATTGTATACCTAAAATGTACCAATAAAACAATTTTTTAAAAATTTAAAAAAAAATAAATTTTGACTTTCCTCTAAATATCTACTTCTGGACCACAAATACTCTGTTACTTTTTTTGTGAATACTTTGAAAAATACTTAGTACACTTTAAGGTGTAAAACGGTTAAAATATGGACATATAAAATGCTTTAACTACTTGTATGTATGCATGTACATACCAATATTATTTATTTAGTGACTGGAAGGATTAGGAGGACATAAGTGGATATATTCCATATAAGATACAAGTTTGTTAACTGCTGTTTTTCTTTAACATATAGTGTTAAGTGAATTTACTTAAAGCTGTTGAATGGCGAAATATGTCTCTAAGGAAATACTATTTTTGATAGCGTAGTAGCAGTGTATCATATTTATTTAGTACTTTGTTGTTGGTGGTAGATATTTACTTTTATGCTGATACTTTACATTATTGCCTCTAATTATTTATAAGAATCTTTGGGGTCTTGTTAGTGTGATTTTCCTAAAATAAATTCCTAAATGGAAATCTTATTAATGAGTACCATAAATATGAGCATTTTATGGATTTTAGTATGGATTTATTTATGTAATCCAGAAATAGGTTTTAGTATCTATGTACACAGTTTTTCTATGTATTATTACTATTTGGTAAAAATTAATTGATTCCTATAACTATACAGCTCCTAGTACACTGAAAATATGTTTACAACATGGTTAACTGGAGATCCCTGTATTACTTCTTTTTACTTACCATATGTATTATTCACCTTTGTACATTTTTATCACTGGCAATACAAAGGTGAACAAGGAATAAAATAAGAAAATTGACATAGTGTATGTATTAGCAATAGCAATGAAAATAATTGTTTTGTAAAAATCTAAACAAAATTCCTGCATGACTTTTTGCTTTGCTAATAAATCTATATTTTGCTGTCCTCTATTAAGAAAAATAAAGGAAATGTATAATACATTAACATTGCCTTCTAAGAAGAGCTAATGATGTAAAATATAATATTCAGATTTCTATTTTTGCAAGTAAATCATCACATTTGTGGTGTACTTCTCTTGGACAATAGGCAACAGTTTATTTTTAAATGATGATGACTAATTTATTCATTATTATATTTATTATGACATATTTACTGTACATAATGATTACAGTCATCGTGGAGAGTTGGTACATGTACATAACAGCTTTTGGTTTATATGTGGTTTTTTTCCTTTGTTCTATGCCGATTTAGTCCACTTCTTAATACTACAGAATACTACATTTCAATCAAATACTGCAAATGAAATCTCACAAGTAGTGCAAATATTGTGTTTAAATACCACAGACACTGACCTGAATAATTTGGGATGTGCAGAAGACATTCCCTTGTACATAACAGTTCAGATTAAGAAGAGAATGTGTCCCTTACCCTGCCTCAACTGACAGGAAAGGCATCTAAAAGAACTGATTACGATGATTATGATACTGGTGATTTTTCCACACTATCTTAATAAGGCACGAGCTAGGCAAACATTGAGCTTGAGAGCTCTCCTGTTTTTGAAAAGATGAATCCATTTTTCTCTGCAGTGAATTAGATATTTGGGAGCAGTGCAGCATGTCGATATGTCAAAGCAGGGTAATTTGAGCCATCTTAGTTGTGCAGTGGACTTTTAACTTTTCATCATGTTGTACCTACCTAAGCAATTAAATTCTAAATTAAATGAACACTCCATTTTATCCTAAAAAGTAAATATCAAAAAGTCAGGGTTACATACTCTATGAGTTACCCATGGCACTTTTCATAAAAATAGAAAGTAAAAATATCTATGTTGAATACTTAACAAAAGCATATTTCTATAAATTATTATACTTAAGACCTGCAAAGCTAAATCACGTAAACCTTTGTTAATTGGGATTCTGAAATTACAACATAAGACTGACCTAACTTAATAAGGACATGGAATGTTAATACGTGATGATGATCCTTGGCGATGGGTGGCATTATGGGAGCCAGTTAAATACATACAAAGGGAAGCCCAGTGCTTTTAAAATATTAGTACAGTAAAGCTGCTGAGGGCACCAGCTTTTAACGACCTCTTACTGCTGAGTTTGTGACCTTCCTGCAGCATTTAGTAGGTAGCTAAGAAGCCTTCCGCAATAACTTAGTCTCTGATGATCAGTGCCCTCAGTGCGAAATAAGGATGCTGATTGACTGTCTTCGGGCAATAAGAGCTAGTTCATGAGAAATCTTTAGCTCTGTACCGGATAATAATTACTGCTAAAGAAATATTAGTTGCTGTTTTATTAATAACTTTTCAATCAGTAGAAGTCATCGATATGTTATTTGAGTTTTTGTTATGATTTGGGAAATTATTTTTGAAAATGGATCTTAAGTTACATGAAGTGACTTTTTTGGGTAAAATCCCATTTGAATTTTCTACACCTAGAATAGTTCCTATATTTCATTAAATTCCTTTGAGGAAAATAGAAACTTGATAAAAAAGATTTATTGTTGTTCATGTTTCATTTTCTTTCCCAGTAAAGAAGTTAGTAAATAAATATGTAAAACTGTAGATGCTCAGATTCTAAGTCTATATCAAATAGAAGTTAATGAAAAGAACAAAGCGTGTATTTTACTGAGTTCAGAGTGTGACAGGCCCCTCATGGAACTCCCCTTCTGCCTGCCTGCGGGCAAGCAGAGTTCCAACAGCCACTAAGGCGATTTCACTTTGGTGGTCTCCATGGCAACATCCACTTTGGCAATGGGACTTAAGGAAAATCTTTCCTAAGAAACAGGAAGGGAAGGGGAGGAGTTCAAATAACCTCCTTCTTTGGCACACTGGGCTTCTCTCCAGTTGGTTTTCAGGCCTCTGGGAAACATCCCCAGGTAAAAGTGGCTGTGCCCCAATTGCAGTAAGAGGCAGGGGACACTGAGGCTGGCGGCTGTGTAGTCCTTGAGATCAGGTGAGAAATCAAGGTGACAAGCTCCATTGTGAGAGACTCACAAGAAACATGAGATACAAGAATTCTCATCCGTAGATACGTTGTTTTTTTTTAAATGCAGCAGTGTCTTTGGCTTTCCAAAAATGTGGCTAAGATAAAATACCTCAGCCTAGAAAAATAAGCCCAACCATTCCTTCAAATCGCTCCCTAGGGCCATTTTGGATGCTGCACTGCTAAATAGGATCAGGTTAAAATATCAGCATGGCAAAATGATCCACATTTATTTACTGTACTTTTATTGGTTTAGTGTGCCTGGGGTTTTGCTGGACATTGTCAAAAAGGAAAAGTAACAAATTATTCCTACTTTCTACTAGAATATGCTAAGGTCTAGGAGGTTGGGAATATGTACACCTATTTAAAGCCTTGAGCAGGGTGTCAATTTAAAAATACAACAGCTGCACAGAAAACATAATAGATGAAAGTGACAATTTCACAGTAGAGTAATAACATAATAAAATGTATGTCATCTGCAGTACAGTAAATATGTGTGTGTCCTCAGTACCTGAGAATGTGACCAAAATTTGAAAATACTGATTTAGAAATGAATATTTGAAAAGTTACCAGAATTGTGTCACTTTTTGTAAAAGCGTGGAATCTGTGAGCTCCAGCTGTAAAAACTGGTAAATGACAGGAGAAAAGTTCAGGGAAGTGAGAAGGGCATGAACAATGCGGATGAGAAAATATCTAAAAGTTAGTTCAGAAAAAGAAAGGTGGTGCTTCACAGGCAGGCATTTCTGGGGACAGGAAGAGATCTGAGGGACTCTGTGCCATGCGGTCCCCCGGAAACACCCTGAGCTCACGGGGAGAAGAGGCTTCTAGATGGCTTCAATGAGGTGATGATGCCGGGAGACCTCAGTCCTCCCATCACTCTCCTGGTGGGGAAGGGAGGGAGTCTCAGGAGACTGATGGTCACTATCACACACTCAGATCAGCGACACACACTCAGGGCTCCTGTCCCTCCCAAAGGATCACAGCCTCAGGCCCTGGCTTCCAAAGCCAGGATGAGAGCGAACTTCCAGACCCACTGCCTTGCAGACAGCTGCGAGGGAGGCGGGGAGCGCTGGGTCCCCCATGAGGAGAGAAGCCGCCCTGCCCCAGAGGAAGAGCACAGAGTCTGGATGATCCCTGTGCTCATCCTGGCTGCAGAAACACAAACACGGGGAATCTGCAGAGCATCGCGCTGCAAGAAGAAAGGGGACAAGGGGGAGACAGTGCTGTTATGGCCAGGAGACTCTGACAGTTCGGGTGCTCAGAAGGCTGTGACTCCAAAGTCATTTCCACAAAAAGGTGAGTTAGGGGCTAGGGCAGATACAGAGCCACACCCCCACCTTCCAAGGGGCCCCCTCCAAGGGAAACAGGGCTTTAGGATCCACCTGCAGCCCCGAAAGAGCATGACCAAGAGCTCACGTGTTCTTTCCCATTGTGCTCTAAATTAAAAGCATGATTTCAATACCACAGAGCCTCACCAAGGTGGGGAAGAACTTAAATAGATGTCAGGTAAAGATCTGAACCTGACAACAGGGCCTGAACCCTAACCCTAACCCTAACCCTCATCCCAGCACCAGGAGGCTGAGGCGGGAGGATCAAAAGTTTAAATCTAGCCAGGGCTGCATAAGGGAGACCCTGTCTCAGAAAAAAGACAAAAAGAACAGTCTGTATCAGAGGGGGAAGTAGTGCCTGTGGTTTTTTTGTGTTTTTTTTTCTTTTTGGTACCGGGGATTGAACTCTGGTCCTTGTGTCTGTGAGGCAGGCCGCAGAGGAAGCACTGAGCTAAATCCCCGGCCAAAGCATCTGTGTTTGGTCAGAGACAATGGACAGTGATGTCGAGCCTGTCCTAGAGCCGGCCAAAGAGAATAACTTCCCCAGGGTCCAAATGACTTCCAGAAATCTGGGAAACCCCTGAAAAAACTTGGGCCAACTGGGGCCACTTTACCTCTTGCAAGACTCCTCTGCCTGTGCTTCAGAGCAAGAGTTCTCAGCAGCCAGATTTCAGAACAGTTCCCTGCGTGAGTGAAATATGCAAATGTCAGAAACTGAGACAAAAACTTCAATGTTCAGGAACCGCGTGCTTGTGTCTGCACAAATGTGCACACAGCCAGGTCTCACCAAGGCCGCGACCTGGGTTCCTGCCCCATTGGGGATGCAGCCTGCACTCGCCACTGCTCCCCTGCAGGACCGGAGCCCGGGCTAGGGCTCTGCCTCCCTTCCCTGCGTGGACTGAGCCCCTGCCTTTCAGGCCTCCCCAGCATCAGTGATCTATGTTGTATTATTTTTATGCAGAACACTAACACTGTGGTAAAGGGTGAGAGGTTTTCAAGATATCCCTGAACCTTTCTTTGCCTCTTCTAACAATCTGTAATGATCTAAAAAATAATAATTAAAAAACTGTAAATATAAATAGTAATAAACGCCTTCTCTGGGAAAATAGATTTTGTATCTCATTCATTACGGAAATTGCTAGGAGTAAAGAGAGTCAATCTTACGAATATTTCAGCCAGTTTTCTATGAAGTAGCATATTCAGTTGCTTCTCTCTTTTCCTCTCTCTGTTCCTGCCTTTTTTTTTCACTATTATTTAGTGTTCAGAACACTTTGATAGATACTGGAAGAACAGAAGAAAAGATGAAAGTGTAAAAAATCTTCAATCTAAATTTGAGTTCTACAGAGTGACTTAGCAAAGTTATTAAAATTATTTCCTTCTAGTGTGTTTGGCAGTCAGGACTGTCTATCATTTACTTTTAAAAGTCTGTAATTAAATGTAGTACTTAGCAATACCCTAATCAAAAGTACTGTTTTTGCCAATTCTCATTCCAAAAGATGTGATTGATTTTAGATTTAAAACATGATATGAATAAAAGTAAACACCCACACAAATATCCTTATGAATTAGATTCTCTACTTTCATAGGATTTTACATGGATCTTTCAAAGTACCTTCTCATTTTGGTGTATGTTTCACCAAAGGAGTCATAACGAATCCTCTCCCCCCTCCCCTCTCTTTCCCTCCCTCCCTCCCTCCCTTCCTTCCTTCCTTCTGGGATTGCTATGGTCATTCTTTAAAATTAAATACAATAGGAATAAACCTCTGTGAAGGACAAGCAGAATCCTATCTCCCATTAGGTAAGATTTAGTTAGGTACTTGTTGTGTGCCCTGTGGAAATTCTGAACCAATATTCCATTTTTTAAAATTCTGATAAGGCAAGTCCTGCTGGGGTTATTGGAGATATTTTTCTTTCTGATTTACAAATGTTCTTGTATTTTGCTTGGCATCTTTTTAAACTTGAGAAACTTTCCACTTATTTTTCTATTTAGACAGAATGGAACTAATGCTTAAAATTTTCTGAGAAGCAAGAAAGAGTCTTCATCCACCAGGAAACAATGGAAAATCATAGGTTAGACATTTCTCCACGAACAAATCTCTGTGGCAGTTCTTGTCTTGGTGACTCCCATGTATTGGTTCATTCTACAGAGTGCCCTGCCTTCCATCATCTCAGTATATTCTCCTTTACTTTCCCACCAGCCTTCTTGAAAGCCTGTATTTGCCTATCAAAATGCATCATGGCATTCAATAAAATAAAATAGCTTTTTAGTAGTATCCACCCTTATTAGAAACCAAATTCCATAACAATTATCCCCTACAAATTAACCCATGCAGAATGTTAATAGTGAATGGGATTTACTGACAATGTTGTAAAACTCATTTATTTTCCTTGCTTGGTTATTTCTTTCTCCACCTACTCTGATTTACTTTTAGGAATTCTCTCATTCTCTTTAACTTCTAAAATCCCCATATTAAGAAAGCTTAGATCACATTTACGTATCACACCAACTTCTGTTACCCAGGCCTTGATTACTCTGAAACTGAAAACTCCTTTATTAGGTAGAGATTTCTCTGCATTTGTAGAAGTCTCAAGTTCCTAGTGGGTTTTTGTGTGTTGGACTGAGAATTAGAAGGTGCAGTGTTTAATTTAGGCTAGGAGGTTGAATAAACTTTCAGAATATGCCACTACCTGTATTAGTTAGCTTTCCATTACTACAGTGAATTACTCAAGACAACTAACTTATAAAGTGAAAAAATGTTTGTTTAGCTCACAGTTTCGAAAGTTCAAAAAGTAAGATTGGATGAGGAGACCCCAGTTGTTTGGCATCTGGTGAGGGTGGCAGTTGGCAGCACATCGTGGTAAAGCATGTGTAGGAGAAAACAGTCACATCTTGAGCCAGAACAGAGAAAGAAAGTAAGAATATGATCCCACAATTCCCTTGAAGCCCCCCGCACCAATGACCTAGGGACCTTTAACCTCGCACGAGCCTCCAAATGTTTCAGAACCTCCCAATAGCACACGCTGGACACGAAACCTTTAACACATGGACTTAACACAGCCTTATCATCTTCTTTTACAGCCAGGTTTTGTTGCCATTTTCCAGTCTATCAGAAAAAGAGATTAATAGGATTTTAGCTTTTATAACGTAAGAAGATAGTGATGTCAACTGGATCATTACTTTAATGGTGTTGAGAGATTACCTCTCAGACCCTGCTTCTCATTTTTAAAATTTTAAAAACTTTTAGGCAAGTTTAACATTTGAACAATCAATCTCACATTTTAGCTCAAATGTACATTACAAAAAGTATATAGCTTTACTACTAAAATAAATGATATCATGCCTTATGAAGTCTCAAAAACACATCATTTCTTCATAAATCTTGTTTCTAAGCTGAGGTATATTCTGTGCAGGTTGAGATTTCAACTCTCTAGGGCAATGATCTTCTCAGTGGATCTCTAGAAATATGGGTCTCAAAAACCCTGTGTCTTTCTTCGAGTATGCACAATTTGGAATCTAGTTTGTTAGGCCTTAAGGCACGACTGACTTATTGATCACAACTATATGATTTATAGACAAGAATTCCAAAATAGAGCAAAATAACCACGTGGTTAATGATAGGAGACCTGATCTCCTCTGATGACCCTTTCACTTGAATTGAAAAACTAGCTTAACTCCCATCTTCTACATCAAATTATTATTTTACTAATTCCAACATTTCTTTCAGCTGAGTATGAACTGAGGAGACCACTGCTACCATATTCTGGGATGTTCCAGGATAGCCATAGCACTTTGCATTATTTCTTCTCCAAAATTAGTATCATGAGGAGAGGAAGTTGAGAAATTCTTTAGTTCTTCTCCTACAGTGCCTAACCAACAGATGCTATTAATACATCCATGAGCATTTTCTCTGACTGATCACATTTCTTCCTTTTCTGTTAATGTATAACCTTACAGCATTTATTTCCACAAATTATAACATTGAGCATGTCCTACGAATGACTAGTCAAACAGTTGACATCCTGTAAGTAAACAACACAGGTCAAGATTTCTGCTTTAATGAGGCTCACAGCCTAGTGAGTAGGGAAAGATGAATTAGCAATATAGGCAGTCGGCCATACTGGGCCGTATCAGAACAGCAGGGACAGGTAGGTTTTCAGAGAGCGATCGTGTAACTTTCTTGTTCCTTTAAGGCCTTTCTTTCTGTTAGAGGAAATGATGGATGCTCTGATATTTTGGCTAAATGGGTCAGATGCAACAATTATTGACGAGCAAATATTTGTTTTCATTAAAATGAACTTCTGTGTTTAGGTCAGAACTTTAGTCTTCACGGTGACCCAACAGCAAATCAGAATTCAGCTGTTTCTGAAAAAGACACTAGCTATCTACCTAAGGAGTGTTACTTTTTGCTTCAGAATTTTAAGCATCCTCGTTTTGATCTCTTCAGGTTTTGTCACAATTCAATGCAACACTTTAAACTGCCATAGACTGTGGGTGTCATTGCTTCTGTCAGTTTATAAGATGTGTAGTGTATTCTCTTGCTTTTTTTCTCAAGTTTAAAAATATCTCAGTTTACTGGGCATTAAGTCAGAATGTAACACCAATATGCGAATGAAAATGCTGACATGGGGTTCACACAAGCGGCTCCACCTCTCCATCTCAGCAGATGCTTAGGTTCCTTTACTTATATTATGATGAAATGTATCTTGCTGTTTTAAAGTCATATTTATTCAGAATCAATTCAAATTACATAATAAAATGCATTGTAAAAATCTACTACCATATATTTGAGAAATTTTAAGTTTCAAACCCGGTAGTTCCTCAAATTGAGAGTGTCATTTCATGGATACTGAATTTTACACTAGGAGGCCTTCTTTGGGGGGCAGTAAATAGAATGCAGTGTGTTGAATTTCTTTGCAAACCCTGTAGAATTTTTCTTGTTGCAATTTCATTTTCTTTTCTTTTCTTTTTTTTTTTTTTGGTATCAGGGGTTGAACTCAGGACCTTGCACTTGAAAGACAGGCGCGGTGTCGCAATTTCATATTCTTAAGCAGAATTCTCCTATCCTAGAATTCATGAGTGACTTAAATTAACTTTTACATTTCCCCAGTCTTTACTCCTAAAAATCCTCCATCTACCCCACAACCAAAGTAAAAGCATTTATCTTTTAGGTTGTAGTACTTTAAAGAAGGCATTTTATAGACAAAATTTATGAATTACTCCTTTTTAGCCCTTAGGGGTTTTTACACCCCAAATTGTACAATACATTTCCATTCCAAATGGGTGAGACATATGCTGCTTCTAAAAATAAATTTATTATGTATGTTTGAATTTTATTTGATGTTGTAATATGCAACATGTTGTAATGCATATATATACATCTATACATATATATCTTCAATGATTACTATAGTGAAATAGAGTAGCATATCTAGCATCTCATACTTATTTGTGTGAGTGTGACAAGAACAGCTAAAATCTACTTATTTAATGAAAATTCCTAATACAATTTTGTTAATTTTATTGTTGCACATTAGATCTCTAAACTTGCTCATCTAAATATCTTCTATTATATGTGTTTTGACATAGTTCTCTCTACTTGCTCTTCTTCCCCTTTCCCAGTCTGTGGTACCTGCAGTTTCATTCTACATGTAAGTGAGGCCATGTGATATTTTTCTTTCTATGATTGGCTTATTTTTTGTGCCATGATGTCCTCCAGGCCCACTGTGTTGTGACACATGGCAGGACCTCTTTTCTTGAGGTTGAATCGTATTCCATATTATTTACATTTTTTATGCATTCATCTGTCAGTGGACATTTAGATCCATTCCATTTCTTGCCTATTGTGAATAATGCTACAATGAGCACTGGAGGTACAGGTAATCTTCGTGAGATAGTGAGTTCATCGCCTCCGGGTATACCCAGAATTGCATTGCTGGGCTGCATGATATATTTTACATTTCTTTAGGAGCCTCTATACTGTTTCCCCTAATGGGTCTACCAAGCCACAGTGTCTACATTCCTGTCAGCATTTGTAATTTCTGTCCTCGATAATAGTCACTTTTATGGGTGTGAGGTGATATCTCATAGTTGTTTTATTTTCCATTTCCCCAAGGATTAATGATGTGGAGAATCTTTTCATACCTGTTGGCCATTTTTATGTCCTCTTTGGAGAAATATCACTTTAGGTGCTTTGCTCAGTTTTAAATCAGGTTGTTTGTATCTTTGCTTTTCAGTAGTAAAAAAACGAGTTTATAAATTTTGGATATTAGCACCTTATCAAATAAGTGGTTTGCAGTGTTTTTTCCCCATCAGTATTTTCTATTTTCCTTTGGTTGATTGTCTTCTTTGCTGTGCAGAAGCTTTTTAATTTGATGTAGTTCTACTCATTTATTTTTGCTTTTGTAGCCTGAGCTTTTGATGTGATATTCAAATATAATTACCAAAGCTAACACTTGGAACATTTTCTTTTATATTCTTTTCTAGGAGTTTTATTGTTTCAAGTCTTACATTTTGCTCTTATATCCATTTTGAGTTGATTTGTGTGTATGTTGCAAAATAAAGGTTTAATTTCTGTCTTTTTTTCTTTGCATGTGAATATCCAGTTAACCCATTTATTAAAGACATAGTCTTTTTTCTATTTTGCAGTCTTGATGCACTTGACCATATATATTTGGATTTATTTCTATACATTCTATTCATTTCTTAGTGGCATAGGAAGTCTTATTTTAATTTTTTAAATTTTTTTATTTTTTTACTTTTTATTTCTCATTTTTAAAACTTTCTTCCCCATCTGCCCGATTTTGGCAAACATGAGCCATAGTTGCTTACATTTGAAGAGGGACCTGCAATCTCCCCACAAGGTTAGCCACTATTACTTCTCTGTTGTTAATTTGTTAAATTAGCTTCATTAACAAACTCAAGGTTTTTTTTCTTTCTAGGTACCTCTGGAAGTCCAAACTCAGTAGTGTTTGCCATAAACATTTATAGCAGTAAATTGTTCCAAATGATCCTGAAGAAATTAATGAAAGTTTAAGTATTTTTACTGAATATCACTGTCAAAGTAATTTGAAAAATAAAATTTGATACTAAGGCATTTGATAAGAAGGCATTTTGAAAAATAGGAATAGACACTAACATATATGAAGACATATTTTAGGACAATATGTTTATTTTAAATAAAAAGCCATCAAACAATATAAAGCCCTGAAATGAAAAGAGGTTAAATTAAGAATTTAATATCCTCAGAACTAATAAACTAAAGAAAAATAAATGCGGAATTACAGTTGACAATTAAAATTAAATTAGTTTACAATATTTTATAGATTAAGAAGCTAAATATGAAAAGTCAGAAAAAAGTAGAAGCAAGTAGAAATTAATGTGTGGGACATCAATGAAAAGAGAAGACTTTTCAAGAATAAAATTGTGATAGCCATGACTTACTACCTCTTTGACTCCTGCCTTGTTTCTTATTTTGGGTTATTGTTTCTTAAAAAGATTGAAAATCACCACAAGAGAACAAATCAATAGATATGCAGACTATGAGTTCTTTGATTCCAAAGTTATGGATTTTATTTCTGTACTCCAAGCATAGTGTCTTTCTAGCATGCATTCAACTAACTTGCTATTGCTTCAATTATGCCAGAGCCTGCAGAGGGAGAAAACAGTGTTCAGTATGTAACATAAAGAAAGAAAACACTTTCGATTTGTGGTAAATGCAGAGGGAAATTGGTGTACCCAGTATTAAAAGAGAACAATAGAAGGGATATTAAGCCCAGCTGAGGAGGAGTAGGTTTTAGGGGTTTTTGTTTGTATGCTTGTTTTTAAGAGCAGATGCCTTTTGCGGTCCAATATTACAGTGAAGAAAATCACTACCATATTAATTAAAATCTAAGGTTAAAGGCATAGAGTTAGCATAAATGGAGTGGAAGTCTGAGATGAAGGAAGGCTTTGGAACTGAGGAACCGTTAGAGATGGAATGGCTGTCCAGCCATTCTGTGTACCTCTAAAGCCCTATTCAAATGTTCTCCACTCTCAACATTTCTTCACTACTTTTTAAATTTAAATTTTATTTTTTAATTTTTTTGAGACAAGGTCTCTCTATGAAGTTCAGCCTGGCCTTGAACTCACTATGTAGTCCAGGCTGGCCTCGAACTTGTGGCAATCCCCCTGCCTCAAACTCCCAAGTGCTGTGTTTATATGCCGATGCCTCCACACCTGGCTCTTCACTACTTTCATTTCTTCCCCAATAGAAGATCTAACTTTTCACTTCTGGAATTAGAGACATCACTTGGGAGCTTCCTCAGGTTTTTGTAACTCTTCCTAAATGAACATCATCCTGCTAATTGCTGGGTGAGGACGCTCAGGATGGGCATTCTTCCAGGCAGTAAGCCACACACGTCTGGAGCCCATCTTCTTGTACTTCCTGATGAATCCCAAGTAACAGCGATCCATCTTGTTTGTAAAAATCATACAGAAGTATTGGAAAGTTCTAGCTTTATAGCAGCAACATTTGAAATTTGATCTCATTACATGAGGACTTAAGAGCAGTATTATCACATGACTAAACTTAGGGAAGAGGGCATTTGTTTGAGCTTTGTCCTTGACTGATGAGGTTTTCAAGAGGTTACAATGCCCAGCTGGTATGGTGCCTAGAAAAGGGCATGCAAATATGAGTTATATTCAAGAAGTGGCCCACAGTGAAGTGCGGTTTAATTTAAAAATTAATATTTGGTAGAGAAAGCATGAGAGATATGACAGAGATTATGTGTTTTTATCATAGACTACTCAAAATTGAGGAATTCATATTGCATTTTATAATTAATATTTACCCAGTAATTTTCTGATTAACGAGCATGAAAATAACCTTTTCAATTGGATGTTTTATAATCCTTGTGTTTGTGTTTATTCATTTTAGTACATATTTTGTTTATTGTGCACTTATTTATTGATTTTGCAAAATATTGCACCAAAAGCTCTTAAAGTACATAATCAAAACCTAATAATATTTTTATCTTACTTTTAAAAGTATCTTGTCATAGAGCAAAGTATTAAATCTTATATTCTATTTATGTACGTCCTGTATTTTTCTCTTAGTAGGTACCCATATGAAGTCAACAACTTTATGAAGCATTCATTTACCACATTTAGCTATGGTAATAATATATAATTTCCTTTTCATCTCTAAGGAAATACCCTATAGATAGCTTTTATTTGGTACCAGAGATTGAACTCGGGTCCTTATGCTTGGGGGGCAGGGAGCGGAACCACTGAGCTAAATCCTCAGCCCTGAATCTTTTTATTACTTCACATATGGCCCATTGAAATAGCCTCCTAAGTCACTGATTCCCTAACTCAACACATTTGATTAATGGTACACTTGGGTGCCATATTCCTATTCATAAAATGCCTTAAATATGGGATTTAAGTACGGCATTTCTTATTAATATACTTATAGTATATTCCCATGTCTCCTCCATGGTCCAAAGAACACAGTTTAAACACGGAAACTCAACATTCAAAGATGACTAACTTTAGTATTAATGTACCTAGGTAATCATGTAAGTGCTTTATGCAGGTAATCGCATCCCTTGCTAATTTATTTTTTTATAAGCAAATTAGCTACCTTGTGGGTCATTTTTGCATTGTTTCACCTGGCTGAAATTTGACCTAGAAATAATATTTTCCCTGTTTCTGGCAATGAAATGATCTCTTGACCCAAATTATATATATATTTTATTGCCTGCTTATTTCTTTTTTTAAAAAATTAGTTAATTTTATCAGCACAGGCCACACAGCTTTAATCCCAGTACTTGGGAGACTGAAGATGTGGTAATTGTCTTTCTACACCTGTCCAAGTTCATCCTTGTTGTCACAAATGATGATCGCCATTCATTTTTCACAGTGGCTCTACCAATTTATTTTCCTACCAACAGTGTACAAGAGTTCTCTTTTCTCCACATTTGTATTGAGTGTTTTTGTCTCGATGGTAACCATTTTGTCTTTTGTCTTGATGGTAACCATTCTGGTAATATCTGGTAGTGGCTTTACTTCACATTTCCTTGTTGATTAGCATTTTTGAAAATCTTTTCATTGGTCATTTTGAGAAGTGTTTATTCAGGTCTTTTGCCCATTTAAAAATCATGGGGGGTTTTCTTACTATTGAACTGTTTGAGTTCCTTATATAGTGTATGTATTGACCCCTTCTCAGGTATATGGTTTGGAAACATTTTCCCTTATCCTGTAGGTTGTTCTTTTAGTTTCACTCTGTTAATTGCTCCCTTGGCTGTGTAGACACTTACTATTTTGATGTAATCTACTTGTCTATTCTTGTTTTATTTTGCCTGTGATTCTGGGATCATATATCCCCTCAAAACAAAAACAAAAACAAAACAAAACAAAAGAAAACAAAACAAAAAATCCCTACAAAACATTGTTCAGACAAATGTCATCAAACTTTTCCTGTTAAATATTTTTTTGTAGTTGTTTTATAGTTTTAGGTCTTTTATCTAAGTCTTTCATTTATTTTGGCTTGATTTTGCTTATGGTGTAAGACAATGATCCAGTTTCATTCTTCTGCATGTGGATATCCAATTGTTCCAACACCACTTATTGAAGAGACTGTGCTTTCTCCACTCAATGTCCCTGTTTCCTTTGTGGAGAATCACTTGAGCATTAATGGATGGGTATAGTTCTGGTCTTCTTATTCTAGGCCATTGAAATCAGTGTCTATTTTTTGGCTAGTATGGTGCCGTTTTGAGTGCTGTAACTTTGTAGTATATTTGAAGCCAATTGATATAATGCCTTTAGCTTTGTTCTTTTTGCATAAGCTTGCTTTGACTATCTTGGGTGACCTCAGAAAAATTAGAATTTTTTTTCTCTATTTCTGTGAATCCTATCATTGGAATTTTGATAGGAGTTGCATTGAATCTGCAGATTGCCCTGTGTAGTGTGGATGGATATTTTAACTATTAATTTTTCTACTTCACAAACACATTATAGGTTTTCATCCATTTGTTTCTTTTTGAATTCTTTCATCATCAGTGTTTTATAATTTATAGGGTTTAAGTCTTTCACTTTTTTGATAAAATTTATTTCTGTTTTATAATTTATAGGGTTTAAGTCTTTCACCTTTTTGATTAAATTTATTTCTATATAATGTTTTGTAGCTGTTATAAATGAGATATTAAAGCTTTCCTTTTACAGATAGTTCACTGTTAGGGTATAGAACCACTATTGATTTTTGTATGTTGATTTTATGTCCAGAAAATTTACTGAATTCCTCATTAATTCTAGCTCATTTTCCTGGGGGGAAAATTAAACTTCAGGACAGCACAGAATGTAAATCTTGTACAAGCTTGGGTTATAGATCTCATGAGACATCAAAATTGGAGAAATAATTAGAAGTTTTCAGCATACATTTAGTACAATTATTCATCATTATTATTTTATTGTTAGGAAAATATAAGGCAGATGACTGCTCTAGCATAAGGAAACACCTGAAATACTTTCAATTATTCAGTGCTAACTGCATTTTCTGAAGTGCTGACAACACTTTACCCTCCAAACTCTTCAATCCAAAATGAAAAGCAATGGAGGGATGTGGAAGTTAGTTTGTACGTTATTTCTATGCAACTCTAGGTTCTTATTATCTCTGTACCAAGTACCTCATAGTTCCACATCTTTTATACATTTTAACATATTGAATTTTGACAATAATCTCATAAAGTAAGTTATATTATCTTCTATAGTTTCCAAATAAAGAAAGTGAGGTCCAGAGAGGATGAGTCAAGAACTTTCCCAGAATTGCGAATTTTCAACAACCAAATTTTCAACTAGGTCTGTGAAATGGAATTTAGGAGAGAGAATTTTAAAGAAAAACACATAATAAACTCATTGTAGGCCCTTAATATTTCAATGAAAAAAATGTGTGAATTTGTTCCCTCAAGGAGATTGAAATTAATTCCATGAATGACTCATACATAGTCAAGCCATTGTGATTTAAAATAAATAAATCACAAAGTACAAAAAATTACCACAGGATGTCATTAAGAATATGTTTTTTAATTAAGAGCATAACCACTCAATTAGTTTAGAATAATATTTGGTAAGACTTGCAGTGACATAAGAATAATTTTCCATACTGTCCAGAAATTCTGATCTCTTTCTTCAGATGGGCTACAAGACTTTCAGATACACCAAAAGTAAATAACAAATGAAGAAAGATAGTTTATACCTCAGCCTTCAGATCTAATCTGACTGACCTTGAGGTTACCAAAGTTCTCTCCTGTCCCCACTGGCAGTATTTACCACAATAATTTTGATAAATTTTGTTTATTTACTTACTTATTTGATGTGACACCTAATGTGTAAAAGGTAGGAAGATACTGACCTAGCATTTTCTAAACATGTCTCCCAAATTTAAAATGACTTTCCCCATTTTTATACTCTATATTCCTATATCATCCACATCTTCAGTGACATACATGTGGCTTCATGTCAGATATGGTATACTGCAAAACAAACATAAATAATAGCCTAAAGTTATTTCCCCCCCTTAAATAACTTCCCTCCTCCTTACTTTGATTTTTTTTCCATTTCTCATGGACCATATGCAAAAGAGCAGATTTTCTTTTTGACTAAAATTTGAAACTAAAAGCCCTCCATCACTTATTTCCCTTTCAGACAAGCTCCATAGGAACCATGCAAAGGGAGATTTGGGTGACTCCTCTTGTGGTCAGAACTCAGCCCCTTCCTTTCACATTCTTCCTGCTTCTTACAGTTTAGAGTTTTTTTTATATCATCTGTGGTTTCTGTTTCTCTCATCTGAGTATTTCTTCATCCAGTTTCTGAGGTGAGATGGTGTTGTATTTCCACTGGGTTTTCTTGCAAAGATGAGTCCCCTCTGCCTGGATTACTTTAATTTTCCATTTATTAAAAATATACCCATAACCCAGCCTCTAGAACATACTTATGACAAAAAAAATTCTAATTACAGCAGTTCAAATTTGTTCCAGGAAAATGTCTGACTATAACACTCTACTCAGATTACCCAAAAGCTAAACCGTGCTTTTAGCTGTATCATAACAGGAATGCCATTGGCAAAATGGACATCTATCTTCCTTTAATGCCTCAGACTCTCCATCTGAAGAATATTTACAAAAATCTCGAAGGGCTCATGACCATACTAAAGAAATATTACTCAGTCAACAAGGACCTATTAGATATCTAATACACTTTCATAGCATGTAGGTAGGGAAGAGTCATGAAATACAAAAGCAATGTAAATGGACTTTTTACTCACATAAATTGCCTCTCATCCACTATGTGAGAGGGAAATAAAAACCCACACTATGATATTCTGTTGTCTGGAATATAAAAGGTCAGATCTAGAGAATATTTGTATACTCCAAAAAGCCACAATGCAAAAAAATTAAGTGGTTTTATTCAAGGAGATTCAAGTAATAAAGTCACAAAGTTAAAAAAAAACATGAATAGATAGAGCACAAAAGCACAGGATCTTGTGTTAGATCTAAAAATTTTATAAACTATTCTGTACTATCTTCCTGACTAAAGCTGGTACATAGATTTATAATATGGTAATATTTCAATAATACACTGCGGCCTGTTCTCTGTTTTCATTAATGCATTAGAACAGGGCAATTCAAGATGTACAGAATTATATATCAGAATCAAAGCTATAGTTTGCAAAAGTTATCACGTTGAAACAAAGAGCGCCAATAGCACTTTATGACTGTTTCGTTAAACACCTATTTTATGTCCAGCACACCAGCATCAGGTAAATCACTTTATCCCGACATTACACAACAACCAGTAATAGCCAATTCACTACTCATCCACTTATGTACTCTCCATTACCTCATATTCTTTTCAGTGCAGTGTGGCAAGCTATTATGCTCAAAGCTGGAAAAGAGAAAATCTAAACATTTCAGAGAAAATTGCTGCCTGTGATTTAAATGTGTTGCAGTAAGCTAACTAAAAATATTTTCTCTTATCTTTCACTTTCTATTCCTTATTCTACCTTTTCATCATTCTTCACCCTTCTCTCAACCTGTTTTTACCTGTAATCAACACCTACCTTAAGTCATTAGAACAACACTCTCCATTTTCCCAGTATTGAACTGTACAATTTCAACATTTAATAGTTATTTGTTTTTCAAAGTGATTTGTATCATTTCAACCACACCTAAGTATTGTTAGTGAGAAGCTTGAGACCTCCTTAGTGTCTCTCTTTCTCCAAACGCGGGCTCATCATAGCATTGACAATGTACACTGGTATAATTCATTTGAATGATAGTCATTCCTCTGTAACATCTTTAAAGGCAAAATGTCTTACTCATTTTTGTGTTTCCATTTCCATTCCTCCTGGTATATATGCTTGCTTGCTAAATAAATGAAAATATCAATACATCTAAGCCCTAATAACAGTGTTTATAGTAATCCTTTGGGTAATGAATATGGAGGTTAGAAAAGGAAGTAAACAACCCCAGGGGTAACTCAAAGACAGAGGGAAATAACTTTCTTCTTTGGTTCAGAGTAATTTTCCATGGAATAGGAACAACTTCACTTTTTTCCTGTATGTTTCATGTTTTCCAGGTTGAAAGTCCTTATTTTTATTTATAACAAATCTGTGCTCTTTAAATAAGGCATCCTAGTGTTTAATATCTTGTTGTTCTCTTACTGTAATAATTGTGTGTCTAATAAAAAATAGTAATTTCTTTAGGGTAGATTATTATCTAAGGGAGAGAATACTGGATGGGGAGAAATAATGAATGGGAGAAAGTTGTTGTACAGTTATTAAAAGGAAATGAAAGCTACAAATAGAGAATAAAGAGAAAGGAGAAAAGAGAGCCAAAAACCAGAGGCAGAGGGGAAAGGGTATGGTGTGTTAGATGTCAATGTTTTGTTTGAGATCATTTGTACTGTCATGATGTAAAGCTCTTCATTTCATCCAACTTCCAAGACACACAGAGATGCAGCTTTTTTTTCACAGTAACATCTACTTACCTAAGTAATGCTTTGTGTGGATGAAGACAATTTTTTGTTGCTATTGCTAATTAAGTGAAGAGAAGCCCAAAATCATTTATGTTGAGGTGCTAAAGAGTAAGTAACGCCAAAATGAAGGAGGGACAAGAGATTTATGAAGCCCTGGAAACCATGAACTATAAATTCTCTAGCCCACTTTCATTCCCAGAATTCCAGAAAATAAGGTACAATTTTTCAATTATATGGGATATCACATCATTTCAGGGACATTTATACCTAAAATTTAAAAAGGAAGAATACCCAAAAAGCAGCATGAGTTTCACATGGTTTCTAAGAATTAGCTCTTTAATATGACCTGAAGTAAAATTATTATCATAATATGGTTCCATTTGGCTATAAATGTCTCTAGTTTACCATTCTTTATGGCTGAATAGTACTCCATTTTATCACACACACACACACACACACACACACACACACACAGACACGCACGCACGCACACATCTTCTCTATCCAGTCTCCTGTTGATGGGAAATTGGGCTGTTTCTAAATTTTAGCTATTACAAACTGTGCTGCTATAAACATGGGTGTGCATATATTGTTGTGGTATGATTTCTTTTAATTCTTTTGGGAAGATATCCAGTAGTGGAATACCTGAATCAAATGAGACCTCTAATCCTAGTTTTTTGAGGTATCTCCACACTGATTTCCACAGTGGTTGCACCATTCTACACTCTCACCAACAATGGAGAAGTGTTCCTTTTCCCCACAACCCCTCCAGCATTTTTTATTGGTTGATTTCTTGATAGCAGCCATTCTTTCTGGGGTGAAGTGGAATCACAGTATTATTTTCGTTTGTATCTCTTAAATAATCAGTGATGTTGAACATTTTTCCATATGTTTATTTGCTGTTTCTACTTCTTTGAGAAATGTCTGATCATTTTAGATGCCCATTTTTGGACTGGGTCATTAAATTTGGGAGATCTGATTTTTTAAAAGTTCTTTATATATTCTAGATAGTAATCCTTTGTCTGAGGAACAGCTAGTAAAAATTTTTTCCACATTATGGGTTGCCTCTTCACACTGTTGGTGGTTTCTCTTGCTGTGCAAAGCTTTTTAATAAGATGAGATCCCAGTTGTTGATTCTTTGTGCTAGTACATGTGCAACTGAGGTTTTGTTCATGAATCTTTTCCTATGCCAATGTCTTCCCAAGGGTTCTACTTAACCTCTCTTCCAGCCATTTTTCTGTCTCTGTTTTAATATTACATCTTTGATCCATTTTTATTTTACTTTAGTGCATGGTGAGATACAGGTCTAGTTTTAATCTTTGGCAAGTTGAAACCCAATTTTTCCAGCACTATTTATTAAAGAGGCTATTTTTCCTCCAGTGAGGGTGTTTGGCTCCTTTGTCAAAGATGAGATGGCTGAGTGTGTCTGGAGTTGTTTCTGCATCTTCTAATCTGCTCCATTCATCCTCAGGTATGTTTTTCTGCCAGTACCATGCTATTTTTATCACAGTCGCTTTGTGGATGCACATTGAGGCCATACTTGTAAGTGAAATAAATAGGACACACGTGTAAATACTGAATAGTTTCTCTGGTGTGACAAAGTGAAAGTGTAAAACAGGATCAAAATATATAATAGATAATGTGATATAGGAAGAAAAAGTCCAAAGGGGAAGGGAAAGGAGGAGGAGTGGGGAAAGGAAAGAAGGGAAAGGAATAAATATGAGAAAAGGAAGAAATAGAAACAAAGTCTTTGTAAATAGGGAGGGGTGGAGAGTTGAAGGGAGGGCAGGAGAAGGGGGGAAAAATAAGAACCAAGATATATTATGTAAAGGTACAAATTCCCAATGATGAATGTTATCATATTGTACACCTAAAATGTACCAATAAAATTAATGAATAATTGCAAAAGAGAAATGGGGAAGTATACTCTGTAACAATGGGAAGGAGATGGTAAGGAAGAGGGTAGAAAAGGGGAGGTGAGAGGGGAGGGGGAGTAAAAAAGACCAAGATGCAATACGGATGAACCTAAGTGGAACATAACCACAGTGTATCACAAACAAATACTAATAAAACTTCTGAAAAGAAAAAAATGGTTCCAGAAAAACATACAGATTGATGTATAGAAAGTTTACTAAAACAGACTTGAAATTAACCTTGACTTTAGGTAGCAAACCTGTGTTCAGCCTTGAATTGAAAGGGAATTAGAAAATGTGTCTTTAAAAGTTTAAGATACTTTTGATTGGTTTAGAGAAGCCTACTTCAAGTGATAAGTGACAGAGGCTAAACTTCAAGCCATTTGGTACGATTGGTTCTTTCTTCAGTAAGCAAAGTGACAGGAACAAGTGGAAACTAAATCTCAACAGTAATGGCTTTCTCAATTGTATATTATCAAGTACAAATTTCCCAGAAGTGTTTGCTATAATATGCTTCTTGGAAGGACACAAATGTTACTTCTTTATTGGAATGAAAGTATTACTTTGAATTCCATAACTCTATGGTACTGCTTTAAGATTTTAAAACCCCCACCCCAAATTTAGACATTATGGAGGGAGAGAAGAGGCAGGAAGGGTGAAGAGGCAGGGAGGTAGAGAGAAAAAAGAATGAAAAACAAAAGAAAGAAAGAGGAAAAGACTATTATCTGAGAGTTTTCTTCTATAGATGTTACTGCGAGAGTCTTACATTTCACCCTGCCTAGGTCATAGTATAGTTATTCAGTCATGCATTAATCCAACTGTTACTGTGAAAAGGTATTTTTTCGACATGTTTTTAAAAAAATTTATAATCAATTTACTTTAAAGGGGATTGTCCTCAATTGTGGATGGCCCTCATCCAATTAGTTGAAAGCCTTAAGGGCAGAATCATCAGCTCCTGCATGAACATTTCCAGACTGTCAGCCTGCCCTACCGCTTTGAATTTGCCAGCCTCCACCACAAGAGCCACAGAATTCATTGAAGAAGAAAAAAATAAATCCTACTGGTTCTTTCTGTGGATAACCTTCATAGAGTGGACAAAAAGGTTACCCTATGCCATTGGTAATAGGTTTACCTCATATTTGACAAGAACAAACCCGAGAGGTTTAGTTAAGCTAACCAAAGAATTGAATTGCTCAACATTTTAGATAACAAACATGTTAAAATATGTTCTGAAGCTGAGAAATTAGATATAGGCCAATTAAAAAAGAAACCAAGCACTATGAAAGGATGCTATCATCCAGCCTACATTGCAGGCTTGAGTGGAGTGGTGATCATCCTGAAAATATGCTACTTTGTATAATACTAAAATACTTGTCCTACCCATACTCCCTGAATTATAATCTCCTGGAAGGCAACAAAGTTGTGTTAGAATACCTTGCTCATAGTAAGTATACAACAAATGGTTTCTAAATAAAACAATAAATTTGTATCCTGAATGCTAGTTATTCAACACATATTGATTGTATGCCTTCTACATTACAGCACTGTGCTAGTGGTAAATATATATAATGCTCCCCTCATGAAAGTGTTCTATGGCTTATCTGACCCAGGGACTAACAAAGCTAGCTAGGGATACAATGGAGGAAAAACAAAGACTACAGTGATGTATATCACACGCAGTAAGTTAACAATTTATTTTCCAGAATGTTTACTTTGTCTTAACCATTATATAATTAAATAATCTTGTAGAAACAATGAGGAGACAAGGGCCCAGCTATAGTTATCAGATACACCTAAACCTATATCCTCTTATGCTACCAGCAGTGTAATCTTGGACAAAATATTTAATACCTCTTAACCTCAGGATTTCTAACTAAAAAATAAGAACAATTACCTAAATGACATAATGTGTGTGACTTAAATATAGATGTCAACAATATATTTATATAGACTCATAAGACCCATATACACTTAGACCTAGAAGTATTGGGGATCATTGAGATCTCCCTTTATAGAAGCTTAAAGAAATAACTTCTCCAGGGGCCGGGATTTAGCTCAGTGGTTTTTCCGCCTGCTGTGCAAGCGCAAGGACCGAGTTCAATCCCTGGTACAAAAAAAAAAAAAAACTTCTCCAAAGGTTCTAAGTAGTGAATGGCATGGGAAAGACAACACATTGGTTCAGAGATACACTACAGTCTTTCTATTACGTAGAATTTATATTGATGCCTTAGGTTAACATTTTTTTCAAAGATGTAAATACCATTTCCAAAATAAGTGTTAATATGGAGGTTGCTGTTATGGCTTGTGTCTAGATGTCCCCCAAAGCCGCATGGTCTCACAGGTGAGGCTCTTCAGAGGTGGCTGGATCAGGGGTGTGTGATGCTTGGATTAAGGGTGTGTTGCTGGGATTAAGAGTGCATAATTATTCAATTAGTCCAGTGATTGGTTTGGCATAGTTCTGAATGTGGATAATGGGAAGCCCCTCCCTCAGTGTGGCTAGCACCATCCAAAAGACAGGTAGATGGAAGGGATAAAATGAAGAGGCAGGCTTCTCCTGCTGCTGTCATCTCTTGCAAGTGGCAAAATACCTCAAGAAAGTGAAGTTGGGAAGAAATGTGAGCTCAAGAAAGAATCACTGTGGTCAACTAAAGCAGTATCTAATAATGATGAACTTCAGGACAGCAGTGAGATCCTTCCAAAAAGTTGTTAATGCCTGAATTTAGATCACTGGTGGTTAGTAACTCCACTTACAGAAATCTGTGTGAGACAAATAATGATCATGGTCATCAACTAAAGAATTTCAAGAAATTCAAAAAGGTCACATTTCCTGGAGCAGATAAACTTCCGCACATCATTGGAGGATCAGATCTAATAGTTCATCACGCTCGAAAGAACGCAGAATTAGAAGACTGGTGAAGACAGGAAATGGAGGTACAAAAGCAACATGCAAAAGAAGAGTCTCTTGCTGATGATCTCTTTAGGTATAATTCTAATGTTAAAAGGAGAAGATAATTGAGAACTTTAAAAAGAAATTATGAGCCATCACCAGCCTCACAAGGGCAAGGGCCCGAGTTTGATCCCTGGCACCAAAAAAAAAAAAAAAAAAAAGGAAATTATGAAAACAAGCTTCCCAGCAAGCATTTACTTCAGGCCAAGATACATGAATACAATGTATGGAAGAGATTTAAGTTTTTGTGGCCCAAATTTGTTAAATAAAATGAACAAAACTCTAAAAAATAATAATAATAAAAATAACAATGTTTTACTTCTAACATAACTCAGATTTATTAGTAGAAGTCTCTGTACTCTGACATCTAGAGTGAGTTTCTACTGGTCACCACATGCGAGGCACAAGGGAATGATCAAGTGGGAGTCCAGTCTTTCGTCATTCTCCATGTGCCCGGTACTATGCTAAACCTTTGTCTGTGCTTTCTCACTTAATCCTCACCTCAACCCTTTAAAATACATGCTTTTTATTTTCAAATATTGTTCACATGGGTTAAAGCTTAGCAAGTTTAGTCAGTCAATTTGTTCAAATCCACACTGCTACCAAGTAAGAAAAAAAGTTGAACACAATTCTGTCTACCTCCAGAGGCCACAGAGATATGGGACTTTCTTGGCAATAAAACTTATTAAATCTTTCTATCTTATTTTCTGGTGTTCAAACTTCTCTGTCCAATCCAGAATAAACTATTGAATGCCTGGCTTGATTTTCTAGCTGTTGAGTACAATAATATCAGTCAAAAGAGGAAACCAGCCCAGAGTTTTGTGCTGAGGCATCTAAGTAGTGAAGGTGACCCCTTGGGACTTGTGGTCCTGCAGATAGATGACATAGGAATGCAGCTTCCCTCAAGTACGAATAAGACCACCTAACAGAAGAGCCCAGTTCCCATGAGACCTGTGGCACCAGATAGATTTTCAAATCACTAAGGAAAGTATTATCCAAGTATCTTTCTTTTTCTTTTTCATTCATTTATTTTTTTAAATTTAATTTAATTTTATCCCATTCCCCCCCTCCCCTCCCTACATACAAAAGCTTTGTTTCTATTTTTTCCTTCTATTTTCACTTTTTGAAAGCCACTTCCTTTTAGTAATCTTTGCTAACTATCTTAAATGCAAACAGAAGGATAAAGGCTATGATGAAGTGATCTTTTCTCCATCGAGGTTACCCCAGAGTACACTAATGTCCTCTGTGGTAGTAGATGAGAAAAGAGTATCTCTCTTACAGGCAACATAACTATAATGATAAATAACACTTTTCCAGGTTTATTAAATCACAAGCATTCAGAAATTGCTGGTGAGGGCTGGGGATTTTTAGCTCAGTGGTGCCACTGCCTGCCTTGCAAGTGCAAGTTCCTGAGTTCGGTTCCTAGTACAAAACAAAGAAAGGAAAGAAACTGCTGGTGAAAGAGGGAAAAAAATGTGTGTACCTTGCACTGAAAGAGTAAGAAATTGTCAAATTTAAATAAAGAGAATGATGAGAGGGCAGTTCTACCTAGCATGTGGCTATAACACTGGATTTATTGGTGTCTGTGGATAAACTTTGGTATCTTTTATATGACAGAACTGATTTCATACACTTTTTATTTTCTTTTTCTATTATACCCACCAAACAGGAATGTTTCTGACATGGATACAAAAAATATATATATATATACAAAATGCTATAAAAACTAATATTGTTACTAGCAACTAGAATTTTTAAAACTTTATTCTTTTTATTAGTACATATTTGTCATACGTACTGATCACATTCATCAGAGGGAATTTGAATCTGTACATAACCCACCTCAATTCTTTTTTTCCCATTCCCTTCTCCTGTCTTCAACCCTTCTTCCCCTTCTCATTCACACAGCTTTGTTTCCATTGTTTGCCCTTACATTTTCTTTTTCCCTTCCTTCTCTTCCCTTTCCTCCCTTACTGGTTCCCCTTCCTATTTGAACATGTTTTCCTAGTTCCCAGTATCTATCCTTCATTATGCTCCTCATTTATCCTTTGGGCTTTTCACACAAGAAAAAACAGTGTTTTAACTTGTGTGTTCAATTTATTTCACTTAAGATTATGGTCTTGAGGTGCATCCATTTTCCTTACAAATGTCTCAAATTTATCCTTCTTTATGGCAGAGTAGTACTCTATTGTATATAAATTTCACATTTTCTTTATCCATCCATCTTTCAGTGGGCACATGGACTTGTTTCCAAGACTTAGCTATTATAAATTGGGCTGCTATAAACATAGCTATGATATATCTGTGATATAATGCTTTTAACTCTTTCAGATGATACCTAGAAGGAGAATACCTAGGTCACATAAAACCTCTAGTTCTAGTTTTTTGAAGATTCCTCCTACGGACCCCTCGGTGGTTGCACTAGTTGATACTCCACCAGCAATGGAGAAGCATTCCTTTTATCTCACAGCCTCCCAAGAATTTGTTACTGACTGAATCATTTCTTGATGACAGGCATTCTTTCTGGAGTAAGGTGAAATGTCAGTGTTTAATTTGGATTTCTCAAATGACCACTGATGTTGAGCATTTTTTCATGCATTTATTTGTTGTTTGTACTTCATCTGAGAAATGTCTGTTCATTTCAGATGCTCAATTTTGGATTAGGTCTTTAAATTTGAAGGGTCTGATTTTTTTTTTTTTTGAGTTTTTATATTCTACATGTTTCAACTAGTAATATTTAAAAGAAGAAACTTTGCTAGTGTTTTTTATTGAAATGTTCATAGGTAGTTTATTGAGGTTGATATAAACCACCAGAGGACTTTGCTGTCACCCAGTGTAAAAGGGAAGCCTTCCTGTTCAGAACAGGACACATGTCTCCAAATGTTAGAACTAGGAAGGATTTTAGAGATGATTCATCCAAGCCCACTTATAATATACCTCGGAAAGCAAAAGTGAGACAAGGGGGTTTGCTCCAACCCACACAGTTTACCCTAAACAAAAGAGGACTAGAATTAAGTTCTCTGGAATTTTACTATGGTGCTCTTTAATATTGTTTTACTTTTTTCTATATTTTAAGCATTAAAACTTCATTTCCTTTTAAAATAATCTAAAAGGAAAGGTTTTCATGATTAATCTAGTGGTCACTAATAGCCAGACAGCATTCTAAACCATCAGATCAGCTATGAGAGATATCAGAAGTCATCACCCAAAATGACAACCGTCAGCTCTGTCTCTAAATGACATAACCAAGCATACACAACATGACTCTTTTCCTTCTTTTTGTGGTTGTTCAAAAGTTAAGAAAGCACCAGCCCTTAGGAAACTTCTGGCCAAAAAAAAAAGGAGGAGAGAGACAAGATGAGGCATTTCCTCCCCTCCTCAAGTTTATTAAAAACTAAAGGATGGTAATGAGCTTTGTAAGGGTGTTAACCACCCCTCTTTCTTTCTCAAACTCTTTTTACTTCCACCCACAGAACACATTTTATAAATAAGATTATTTAGTCACTGAATACAAAGAAGTAACTAAGACTAGTGGTTGCTTAATTTTTTTGTGTGTTTAAAAAATGTTAAATGACTCCAAAAGATCACAGACAATAGAAAAATTTAGTATCACATAAACTCTTAAAGTTAGAAAATACCTTTAAAAGTTTTCTACTTTTCTCGTACAGTCTGGCAGGTAAAGATATTTCTTCTGTGAGATCCTGAAGCTACTAGAACTCCTCACTGGTGGTAGGGACTGGGATGTCCACTTTGTTCATGTACTACAATAATTATTTAAAATCTGACTCCTCATAACTTCTACCATTTGGTCCACAGTACTTACCGAAGGCTTTTTTCTTTTCTTTCTTTTTTTTTTTTTTTTGGTACTGGGGATGAACTCGGGACCTTGCACTTGCCAGGCAGGCTTGGCACCACTGAGCTAAATCCCTAGCTAGTGCAGCCTTTTTTATCAGACATCACTGCCCTTTCAGTTGATTAACAATAGATTCTTAATAAATACTTCTTAGTGTAATACTTATTTGGGGGGGAACATTCTCTAGAGATCTTCAGAATTAAACTATGTTTTCATATGACCTTAAACTATGTTTTCATACACCCTTGATGTATTCAAGATACTAAGCCTGTTCCTCTGGCATCACTGTCTCCAGAATTCCTTCTGTTCTGACTTGCCCAAAGTATTAAAAGACTGAGACCTGAGGACTCCAGTAGATTATAATAAAGCTATTCTATCCCTTGATCTGACTTCACATCTGACATTGCTGTCTGTGTTGTGACCCTTTCTTATTTAATCACATACTATTTTTGTACCTATTGCATAAAAGTCCTATTTATTTTCATGTGAATTTATTGGAAGGAAATTCTCCCCATTATTTGAACCTAAATACAAAACTTAAATTTAGTCCTGCTAACTTTTAAAATTCATATTCCTTGTTACTAAGAACATGTTTACTCTTTTTTATTTTTAAAAAATTTAAATCAATTTTAACTGATACATTAAAAATTGCATGTATGTGAGGGGTACATGTGATATTTTGATACATGTACATGTTCTACAAAGTCTTAATCAGGTTAAACACATTCACTTATAAGGTGGCTATAAATAATGATAATATACTGTATATTTCAGAAAGTTGGAAGAAAAGACTTCAAATGTTATCTCCATTGTTTATTCTGAATTCTCTTTTTTTGCTCTTGAGGTGCCTCTGCCTTCCCTTTCACTGTCCTCAATGTTCGTGTAACACTGTAACCTGAAAAAGACTAGAATTGAAGAAAGTGATCCTGCTGGCAATACAGAAGTAGAATTATTCAAATTTTAGAGAAAATGGACTGTAAACATATCCAAAATCGATGTGGGCACAGTCCTATGCAGAGAAACCCCTTAGGTAAGGTCAGAAGGCATGAATCCTCACTGTGCCCCCCCCCATGCAAGAGTCCTTCACCTCCCTTCTACACAAAAACAAATGAGACAAACATAAAAGGCAACATCTTATAGATTTTAAAAATTGAAGCTTTTTACATATGATAGCAAATTAGAGATTTTTTCAAATCTAACCTAATTATTTTCCATAAATGTACATTACTTTTTCAATATTCATTTTGTTCCACTTAGCTCTATAAGAACTCCAGAAGAGAATTAATACCAATTTTTTGCTATTTCCTGTCTTCAGTGCCTTTATCCAAGCTATAATTAAACTCTGTCATGTTATTCAACAAAGTATCAGTAAGATTCTCTTTTTCATAGTCTACGCTTAAATTATTTCACTCATTTAACAAATACTCAATAAAAATTTTACCATGTACTGGGCAACCAGGCAAGGTGTTTGGTATAGGGATAATATATGTATTTGGTATAGAGATAAAAATACATATATTTGGTATAGGGGTAAAATATATATATTTGGTATGGTATAAGGAATATATATCCTGAACGTACTATAAATGAGTTATTGTAAGGTTACAAAAAGGAAGAAAGGGTGCTGGGAGGCATTAGCAATAGAAGAAAAAGGGAGGAAAATTAGATCAAGGACATAAAATGGAATCAGGAATGATACTTGAAATCTATCCCACAAAGAGCTGTACGTTTCCTCTGGTTAGATCAGAGTTAAACCTTAAATTTTTAAAGTCAAGATAAAATGAAAACAATCTGATCAGTTTCTCAATCAAAAGTCTTCCTCACATACAAAACATCCAACTGCTCAGAAGTTCCACTCTTCTTGGTCCTAAAAGCAGAAAATTACTTTTCCCCTAAGGATCCATATGGAAATAGAAATGATCAGTACTTCCCTTCCTTAAAAAGAAAAAGGTACCCTTTCTCTCAGCATTTTCCCACTTCTTTTTCATCTTGCTCAGGCATTCTCTTGAAAATAGTTCTCTTCTCTTGCCATTTACTCTACTCACTTCCTACTCACTGTTCAGCCCACACTGGAACTTCCAGCCCTCACAACTTTTCTGAAACTGCCTGACAAATGATGTTAATATACCCCATGACTTTAAACTTATTTTTGCTTTAAAAATTCTCATCTGCTGTCCATATGTCCAGTTTCTCTCTTTTTCAAGCTTGTTACAGCCAGAAGAGTTTTCACAATAAACTGCCTTGACGTGGCTGCCCCCTGATCAAGGATCTGCTAAAAACAATTGATGTCAAAATGGAATGCTTCTCCCTATTTCTAAGGCATTCATATCTAACTTCTTCCCCAATATTTCAATATGTACTCTCAAGTTCACCCATGAGGAATGGTATGTTTGGCTGCTTATCCTTATCCTCTCTCTCATCTTTGAAGCCCCAGTGTCCCCAGTCACATGTCCAATTCTGCCTCCAGACTCTATGCATCACTACACATAAGACAGGGTAGTACAAGAATGAAATTCTCTATTGATAATTCACTCGTGGAATGTTGGAGCTGGTCTTTCTTTTTACTTACTCTGATGTTACAATTTAGTAATATTTACCTTTTGTTCTTATCACTAATCCCTCATACTGACTTAATTTATTTTTATTAGCCCAATACACCCACCCTAATATTAGACCTAATACCAACTGGTCTCCACTAATTTCCTGTATCACTGTATTTCTGTTATTGACTGCTGCTTTAAACTCTGTTGAAAGACTCATTCCAGTTTCACTTGTATTTGATAGGGACTTGATTAGGATTATCCACTTTCTTTTCTCCTGACTGTCAAACGTCCTGGTTTCATACACTGACCAACATGTCCACTTCTCAAATCACCATTATTACATATTCTAAGAATTAACGAGACTTGAAAGCATCAGTTCTACCTCCTGATAGTCTTCACTCTGGCGCATTCTGTACACAAGCACGGAATCCTCACTAGTGGCTCAACAAAAATATTTATTCCACTCTCAAAGATGTTTTTCTTGCGGTTCCTCATTTTTAGAATTCTGTACCTCTTTTCTTCAAAGCCAGACCTATCCTTCAAATCCCAGTTCAAATCCCACCTCACCCCAAATAGTCTAGCTTTTATAACTGTACCATCTCTGAACATTGTAGTGGCTATAATATGAACTGTATAAAATAATGTCTCATACTTCTCTATTCCCCCAAGAATATAATGCAATTATTGTTAATAACTGCAGTTACATAACAAATATTTAATTTGGATATGAATTAACATTTCAACATAAAAGACTTCAAAATAGGAAAGTTTGTGGAATTTTTATTAAAAAAATTACAAAGTATTGCACTATAAATTTAACCCTGAATAGATAAGTAGGGATGGAGGAGGGTGAGACAGAAGATGTGGGGAAAGACTGAGTACATAATGTCCAATACCATGTACTGTAAACGTGTATTAACAGATTAATTAATTAAAAATGTAGAAAATTTTAATCTCAAGTTTTCAGTTATCTTCCAACATAAATCCTATTCTGATATTGGTGTTTTTGTGTAGAATATATACTAAGTAGATGACAGACAAATTGAGAAGAGTCAAAAATACATGCCACAATGTCAGCAGGTTTTGGATGAATGGCTTCAGAATCATATTCTCTCTCAGAAAGTTGTGTCTGTTCTAATGTATTGTGTTGTGATTTTCTTGTACATTAAAATATATATTATTTATATATATACATATTACTACAAACTATGTTTACTATTTTTGTTAAAAGTACAAACAGTTACAACTTTGGTTTTGATAGGTTGAAAGGAAGGAACTATCATCATAATACAAAATAAAATGAAATAGCAAGATGGATCTCTAGGATTTATTGAGTTTTATACTTGTAAAATTGTATGAATACTAATTCTTCAAAGGGTTCAGATACTGATAAATCAAATAGGATAAAAAATATCAAATAGATTCCTGAGATAAATTTCATTTCAATAATGATTAAACTGCATGCAAAACAATGGGCTTGTATAATGCTTTCTGATAATTTCTAACTTTATTGTAAGACTACTACAGCTTTTGTGAATAGAAACATAACTTGAATGTAGGCTTCACCAGTAAATACCATATGATATAGGATTATTTAATCTCAGTTTATTCCTTTATTTATATTATAGAATATTATACAATAATATATAGAATATACATAACAATATTCTAGAATATTATAGAATAATAATAATAAATCTCATTTCTTCCTCAAGATCATCTTACGAAATGTGTACCTTTACATAAAGAAGTTTAATTTATGAATAAATATACCCATTGAAAATGCAAGCTTTCTAGATTATTTTCATTCAAGTTTAAATGGCCAAGTCTGTACACTGAATCTGCTGACTTCTTCCTGCCTTAGTTACTAATGAATGACCAGGCTTGTTGCTGTAAATAAGTGGGCACCAGCATGTACATGTGGCTCAAGATTAGACTTCTTCCTCTTTGTGGTCTCATATGTCTGACCACAGCAACTATTTTTAATCATGGCTGGTGCTTTTCAGTGACATCTAACTCCACACATAAGAGTCATCATACTTATGAGTCGTAAAGATGTGTGACGTGTCTGACTGCAATGTGGCTTTTCCTGCTGTTGTTGTTTCTTCCTTTACTTTACTTTAACATGTGTTTCTACCTTGGCAATTTTGAAAACATTCATATCAGCTCACAATATTGAGACAGACATAGACCATTAGGTCCGCAAGTCTATAAAGTTCTTATATAAAACAGGCACCACGTGCTGCTGCGGACCCCACAGGATTGCTACCCTGCAAGCATGTTCACCACTCTCAGAGGAGGGATTCTGCCATTTCCTCTTTCTCATGTGACTAGCTTCTGATTCACATTATACCACAGACACATCTGAATGGCGGGTGTTGTGCATGTGCTCATGTCCGTTAGCATTTTAAAATGGAGGCTGAAGTACTCTTCATTTTTAATTTATGTAGTGAGCGACCAGCTCTATCTTATAAAAGTAGATTCATCAAAGGGCTCTGATACTGAGAAATCAAATAAAAAATATCAACCAAAGACTACCATGAAGGAGATGAAGAGAAACCAAAATGTCTTTTTCTGTCCTTAATTTTTTTTCCAAAGCAAGTGACTAATCAAAGTCAATAATCAATATGACAAATCCATTCTGAAAACCTTTTAAGAACATTCTCAGCCAGGATTAAATTAATATTTTACCTGAAGAAAACAAGCTTTCATGTAAGTTAGCGTGTAGCACTACAAACAGGTGTGTAGGAGAAAATAGGTGTCCAATGCCTTGCAAACAGCCAAGCTCAATGAATGTGTCTTTCCGGCACCAAAGGTGCCTTTCTGCAAAACCACTGCTTCCTGCACTCCTCCTCCACACTGAAACAGTCAGTGCAGCTCTTCCACCAACCTCCCCTCCCTTATCAATAGCAGCATGCCAAGTGAAGTCCAAATACCTGACAAATGTTATCATGATTTAACATTGCCCACACTGTTTTAGTTGCTGAAATTCTTAGTACTGTAATTGCTATTTCATGGATTATAAAAATATCTATAAGGAAATCTATTATTAATTAACCTCTCTAGTTAAAGCTTAGCTATAAGACCCTGGGGATGAAAACAAATAGATGTGTATAGCAGTATTTTAAAAAAAGTCACTAATGTGTCAGCACATTAATTTTGCTATTGATTTTTCCTACAAGATTATATTGGCTTTTAATTATAGTGGCATATGATGACACCTAGTGGTTAATAAGTATATTGTGAAGTCCCTGATTTCATCAATGTAATCTGTTTTTTAAAATAAATGGTCACAGTATCTCCTTTTGTGGATTCTGCAACATTTAAAATAGAAAGCAAATGTATAAAATGTCTCATTTCCTATCACAAAGAGAAATGCTCAGAAGAGAAATCTTTAAGAAATAATTATCTATTAAATTTCTACTTAAATAAATCTTCAGTTAATGTATTAGCCACTAATCATAAATAGCTAAAAAGAAAGACAAAAATAAAATTTTGCAAAAATCAAAATTAACCCACATTGTATTCACTTGCCCCTCTAAAGGTACAGAAATAAAAGGTAGAATCATGTAACATAAAATTACTAAGACAGAAGTCACAAGTTTATAGTCCTGCCTGCGCCACCAATTAACTGCATTGACCTTCACCAAAATGTGTAACCTCTCTGTGTCTTATTTCTGTATCTGGTAATATATGAATTTTGGGACACTTTTCACAAGAGACTAAAAATGTTTCAGTCACATGATCTTCCTCATCTGTGCACATTTCCATTGTCCCTCCTCTTCCCCCTTCTAGAATTGGCCTAAGGCAAGAAGGCACAGTCTCTACTTCTAACTGCCTCTATGTCTTCAGAAAAGAAACTTCTCACTGCTACTCAGGTTTTATGCTCCTGTGTTAAAACAGCTGGAAAATTTATACTTGTCCTCAGAATTCTCTCTTTTATATCTTGATTTAAGCATTTAAACTTCAAAAGCCAATAACTGTATTTTGTTCCAGTTAGTTTTGCTCTGTGTGTTGTATATTATCCCTCTCTGAAGCAATGAATGCTGCAAGCCTGGCTGCCGAAAAGGTTGGGGTGGTAGAGTATGAGATGGAGAAAGGTAAAGAAATTTCCATTGAGCTAAGTTCTTTGCCTACTTGATCTACAAAGACACAAGTCTTACAAGTCAACAAACATTGTCTTCAATCACAGTAAATATATGATCTTGAACTATATACAATTATCAATATGATACATTTTCTGCCTTATAAAAAGCCAATTCATCTGGCTCAACCAATGTAAAGCATATACATGTTGTGATGAGTCACTTCATCTAGCTTAACATATTCTCTTTTTAGTGGAAATCAAGGAACATTATGAATCTATATTTCTCTTAAGAAAGAATATAATTCTCTTCATAAATGTGTCCTATGAGATTAGGGTTGTAAACTCCTCATTTTTATGAATTTTTATATTTCGTAATAGTCATCTGGTCAGGTTGTGAATGACTAAGAGGTAGCTCTGTGTCCTTTGAGGGTATTAAAGTATGCATATTAGAGCCAAATGTCTCTATCCACATTCCACCATTTGCTAGCTGTGTGACCTTCCTATGCCTCAATTTTTTATGTATAAAACATAAGTAATAATAGTATCTATCTTATAAATTTGTTATGGGGATGACTTAATATTTATAAGCACAGAAAAGTACTTAGCATATTATACCTCAGATGAGTATTTATTAGTATAATTATTAAATATTCTGGTTTAAATTTTGTCCCCCCAGAATTTATATGTTGAAGGCCAAACTGAAAGTAGTCACCTGGGCCTAGTGACTACAAATGCACATATGGGATCTTTTGGGAATGGTAGATATATTCCAAAACTGAAGTATGATTGTGATTGTAGAATTCTATATGTTTATTCAAATCAAATTTTACAATCAAAAAGAGTTTAATTTTCTAGTATATAAATAACTTCCCCCAAAAGCCATTAAAATAACTTGATGCTCATTGTATATATATATATATTTTTTTTAAATTTTCATAGCCAGCAACATGGAGCTACAAATATGACAGGACAATGGAGAAACAGCATTATAAAGAGAGCTGTTGCCATAGTACGGTTAATTAACATCTTTAACATCCCATTTTCTTCCATTAACAAAAGTATCTCTAGTCCTCCTCACCATGGAAACAGTTCTAGTGCTTGATTATGTGTGTTACTTCGTTGTTTTATAATGTCTTCATCTAAGGAGTAGCTGATTGATCCAACAGGACTGATTGCCTAATATTCAGAGAGTATTCACTATATTTTACATACAAGACATTTCCATCTGAGAAATGATTATTTACTGTGACAAATTTTATATGGGAAATGAGCAAATTTAGCTAGAAAAAGGTTTTCCATGCCCAAGTCATATGTGCATTGCAAGAAGGAAAAACAAACTTCCTTTCAGAGTGGTTTGAATTATAAACAGTCTCTGACGTGATTCCAATATAATCCAACACAAATGCTGTTGGATTCTTTGCCAGTTCTGATGAGCATTACAATAATCCATTCCACTGCTCAAGGAAGAATCCTTTCCCTTTCCAGACTTCATGGATTCCACACACAATTCTGACTCCTCATGAAAACTGAATCACTGAACTAGAGCTCGCATCAGTTAAGCAAATTTCCTTAGAATCTCTGAAAACCTCACTGGATTCTTTTTGGAACAAACATTTAAAAGCAAAAAAACACAATCTAAAAGCTCAGTTTCAGAACTGCTGGCCATTGCTACTTGAAGTCTGTATTGTTTCTCTGGCAGAGTCTCACATTACTTTTCCAAAATTATCTTGCATTATTATTTCTTTGTTGCTTTCTCAAATCCACTTTTCTCTGACCTGTCAATACCTAGTTCTCTTTTCTACCAATGAGTCTTAGATGTTCCTAAGGATAGCGACAATGCCCTTATTTTCCTTCACATATCCTGTTAAATCCTGCCCGTTTTTTAAAGGACCTTCAGAATGCTATCCCTTACATAATGTATTTCTATCATCAGTCAGATATAATTTCTTACTTCTTTTATATCTGCTTATAGATTGTACCCTTCCAACTATATTTATTATGTTCTCTTTTGTTACACAGTAATTTTTCATGGATCTTATTCCTCATTACACTGTAGGCTTGTGACCATAACAGATATTATTTTATCCTGTGTTTTCTATTTTGTCCTAACCTCCAGACCCATCTAATATCATTCTCAGAATTAGAAAGGGTTCAATAACGTTAATTAAATCAAATGGTAATGCCATCCTTACCTATAATTACAACTTCCAAGTATAGCATCAATTTAAATAGCAGAAACAATGACCTAACAAGCTTTATCTGGTTTATTCATTTAAGAAGCAAGAAATCTGTGTCAGTGAAAGAAATTTCTCTGTACAAATTTTGCAGAGGCTATATCCCTTTGGCAATGTCCCTTTGCCAATATATCTACCAACTTCTTAATCTCTCATTTTTACGAGTGTCCATCCACATTTGGAAGGATTTTTTTATCACTCTAACTTCTGCAGTACAAGGACGTATGACACAGGTGATAAGATACACTAAATTATGAAGTTCAGCTGGGGGACTTAAGCATGCTGCTTGCCCTGAGTTTTAGATTCCTTATCATAAATATGAAGACTAAAATAACAACCTCATATGGTTAGTGGAAAGCTTACATGGGAAAATGTATTTAAGGTACTCTTTACAGCACATGGCATATTAAGTGTACTATAAAATGAATTAAATGCACTGCTTCAATTAAATTGATATTTACCAAGTGCCCACTGAAGGCCATGTACTAACTTGTTTTGAGAATCTAACAATGGACAGGACAGGCACAGGCCCTATTTTCAAAGAACTGAAAGTCTCATGAAAAAGACAAGCAATTCCACATGCACATGTAATGCCATGTGACAAGCTCAGTAATACAGAAGTACAGATGGGGTGTTTTTAGGATACAAATGAGGAAGACCTGTGAAATCAGAAGACTCACTCTTCCAGTATCCTCAAAATTGCAGCCTAGATTCTAAAATGTAGTACCTGCAAAAGAAAGGTCATTATTAACAATGAAATGTATTTGATGATTCAGTGGTGAGGCAATGCAAGATACCAGGTATATACAGAATTATCCTGCTTTCCAGACCACATCACACTCTAGAATCCACAAGCACAGCCTTGTGAAAAACAAATCAAATCTATATACAAATATCCATCCTTTAGATATGTAGAAGGGCCTAGGGTAAAAATATAATCAATACATGTGTCACGTATTTGCATATTTTCCTATTTTTGGTACTAACACAACTCAAGAGAGAGGGATAGATTAGTCGTTTCTGCAAACCAGATGCCCTTATGGTGCTTCTTAAGCCTATTTTCTTTATTTTTTAAAATAGCATGTTAATTTTAAAAGGCAATAATAAAAGACATACAGGGTTGTGAATGGAAAAGTTTCAAAGCTCACAAGGCAAATTTCTCATTATAAATGGTCCTTAGGGAGTGATGAGAAACTGGCACTCTACTTATCAAACAGGAACTTGCGTGTAGTTTTATACTTGGTTTACTTACAGTAACCCTGGCAGACCAAGAATGTTGTGGGAGGAAAAAACAACATGCATTTAGGTAAATGAAGTCTAATGGCTTTGCTGCTCAACATGAATGACAGCAGCAACAGAGGGCCAGAATTCATTTCCAGGTGTCTTGTGCTCTGTCTCTGGGCAGAGTTGGCAGAGAGCTCCAGAAGGAAGGCACAAAGCCCCCAACCCCTTCCTGAGGCTGCCATCTACTCTACTCCTCTTAACTCACTTTGCTCTTCTCTGCTCTGAGAAGGTGAGTGAAATACATGTTCTGATGTTTATTTCCCTTTAGGTTAAACTCTAAACATCCTGCATAAGTGCAACCTAGAGAACACTGTTATTTCCTTTAGAAAATGCCCTTTTATTTCTAATCAGTTCTACTTAAATTCATTTAAAATACTGTCCTATTCTACAATAAAAATACTCTGAGTGTGTCTTTCAGAGATTTAGCAAATGTACATAGTTAGCATTATCTTTCTATAAAGGCATCACCCTCATATTTATTCC